>NW_007834901.1:0-747 GCF_000696425.1 Galeopterus variegatus
CTCAGTAGGCAGAAACAACTCCAGTCCTCTCTCTGTTGCTGAAGAACTAAGCCTGAACTTAGCATGAGGTTTTTCTCACCACCTGGACACAGTAAACTAGACCTTGAGAAGGCTCTCTTGGGGCTGGACTGGATTGGGAAAGAGCAAATAGTCAGGTACCTACAGCAATAACTCTTCAAGAGTCATGGAGCTCAAAGAATCTCCCACACCAGATAATTCAGCCGTAACTGCTTTCTGACCATGTGCATCTCCGCCCTGATTTAAATTCCAGGGAGAGGGACTCTGATTGGCATAGCTTGAATCATGTGCTCTCCACTCTGGGAGGGGGGGTAGACTGTGGAAGGCATCCCCACATGAATCTCACTGGGTATATGGCAGGGCTGGGGGTGCAGATACATGAACCAGAGTCTGATATCAAAATCACATGGTGTAGGATGGAATTTTTTTGAGCTTCTTATGTCATGCCCATTTCCCCTCCTCAGATTCTCTCTGTAAAAAAAAAAAAAAAAAAAAAAAAAACATGGAAGAAGAAACAAGTAGAAGACAAGCATGACTTCCTTCCTAGGAAAACTCTCCCAGTCAGTCCCAGGTCCCACCATCTGAGAGAGAGAAAAGCCTTCTTCCCCATTTCCTTCCTGGATTGGCTCCTTAAGTTTGGTAGGAAAAGCAAAAGAGGTAAGACTTACCTGTGAATTTTGAAAAAATAAAAATAGATACACAGATCATTCTTTACGGAAGGCGGGGTTG
>NW_007834902.1:0-747 GCF_000696425.1 Galeopterus variegatus
AACAGACTTGGTTTGTTCAAGCAACAGAAGATCAACATGCCTTGATGTGAGTGAGCACAGGGAAGAGCATTAATGGAGCCAGTGTCCACATCAGGTAGGCTTAGAAGGCTATGGTCGGGAGTGTGCATAGAAAGGCTTTGAAGGTCTCAGTAACAAAGGGACATGACCTGATTTGAATTTGTAAGATCTCACTGTGATATTAGATGAAGAATCTGTTGCTTGGGTGCAAGAGGGTAAACAGTGTGTCCAATGTGGAGGTCATTACGGTAAATTTGGAAGAGATGATTGTGGAGTCAAATCAAGTATCAGTGGGAAAGTTGGTGAGATATGGTCTTTATTAGGATATTATTTAGAGATGTCGTGTAAGTCTGAGGCACAGTATCTCCTTGGTAGAAATCACAGTTCCTGTGTTGCTGTACAAAAGTGAGGCTATATTGAAGTCTTATGAGAAATCATTGAAATTTATTTTCACAAGCAAATTACTTTTACATGGGTGGGCCTGCTCTCAGCTCACATGCATCAACCAATGAGTCTCCAGCTTCTCAGTTTCCAGGATAGTTATGTGCCCAGATTTTCTTTTCCATCTTTCCTGTAACCCTCTCTCCCTGAACAAGTATGATGTTTACCTCATCTTCTCCCTGAATTCTACTAACTGCTATCCATAAGGGATGACTTCAAGTTATCGCCCTTTCATGTGGCTCTCTATAACTAACTACCATTTATCATAGCTTTATAAGAACAAATATT
>NW_007834903.1:0-747 GCF_000696425.1 Galeopterus variegatus
CAATAAAAGAGATTGAAGCTGTTATCAGAAAGCTCCCAACAAAGAAAAGCCCAGGACTGGAACAGTTCACTGCAGAGTTCTACCAAGCCTACAAAGAGGAACTGATACCAATTCTATACAAACTGTTCCAAAAGATTGAAACAGAGGCCATTCTGCCAAACTTATTCTATGAAGCAAACATTACCCTGATACCAAAACCAGACAAAGATACATCAAAAGTAGAAAACTACAGGCCAATATCCTTGATGAATATAGATTCAAAAATCCTCAATGAAATACTAGCTAACAGAATACTGCAACACATACACAAAATTATACACCATGATCAAGTGGGATTCATCCCAGGGATTCAAGGTTGGTTCAACATATGCAAATCAATAAATGTGATACACCACATCAATAAAAGCAAAGACAAAAACCATATGATCATCTTTATAGACACTGAAAAAGCATTTGACAAAATTCTACATTCTTTCATGATAAAGACTATCTACAAGTTAGGTATAGATGGAAAGTATCTCAACACAATTAAAACCATATATGATAAGCCCACTGCCAATATCATCCTGAGAAGGAAATAAAGGGCATCCAGATTGGAAAAGATGAAGTCAAATTGTCCCTTTTTGCAGATGACATGATCCTATATATCAAGCAGCCTAAAGCTTCTACAAAAAGACTCTTAGAGTTGATAAATGATTTCAGGAAAGTTGCAGGATACAAAATCAACACACAAAAATCAGTAGCATT
>NW_007834904.1:0-747 GCF_000696425.1 Galeopterus variegatus
AGATAACTGGTTTAAGAAACTTATTTCATGATAAGTTCTTGTGTTCTCTGCCTTTGAAACCATTTTTCACTTTGGTTTTATTTTTTGTAGTAATTTATGATCTTATTCAACTAAATGTTTTAAGCCTTTTACCATTTAATAAAGCTTTCCAACACAAAATTCTGAAAGTTTAAAATAACTTTGAAGAATTCCAAGAGCCCTGGAATTTCTCAAAGGATACATAGTAGATGTATCAAAACTAATTGGCTTATTTATTAAATTAGACTATATAGGAAAGCATTGTCAGTACTGAAGGTGTTATGGATATGTGTTCCAAAATCTTATAAGGTTCTTAAATGTCTGGGTCTTGATATAAATGCTACCAGTCATAATCTTGGTTTAAATATAATTTTAAAATGCTATATCCTAAAATATTTCATGAAAAAAAAAACTCTGATAGGTACAGTTTCCAACAAACTTTGAGTTCATAGCTTTGAACTCAAGTTCCAAAATTCTAATAAAGAAACTGAAGGGTTTGTGAAATTGTTCACAAAACAACAAAAGTTAATTGGTAAACTAATTTTAAAAATTTATGGGTTTTTACAATTTCCTTATTTTAAAACCCTGATGGTTCTCCTAATGTTTTTCCAAATGTAAGAAAAGTCTCCTTCTCTTTTCAGCTATCTATAACTAACAACAGTTTGGTAAAATGTCATTTAAAACAAAAGTAAAAGTATTTGTTTTCTCCTTATTTGATTCCCCCCCAAA
>NW_007834905.1:0-747 GCF_000696425.1 Galeopterus variegatus
CTGACATATTTGTTTGGTGAAATTGTAAGTAATTTTCTTTCTACCCAATTCTATATACCTTCAAAACTTATGCAATTGAAATAACTGTTTTTATCATGGAAATAATTTTCCTTTAAAAATGGTTGAATTAAAAAGACAGACAGGGGCCGAGCCCATGGCACACTCGGGAGAGTGCGGCGCTGGGAGGGCAGCAGCGCTCCCGCCGCAGGTTCAGATCCTATATAGGGATGACCAGTGCGTTCACTGGCTGAGCGCGGTGCTGCCGGTCTCAAAAAAGGGCAAAAAAAAAAAAAAAAAAAGACAGACAGTAACAAGCTTTGTCAGAAATGTAGAGAAATAGAACCCTCATACTTTGTTGGTGGGAATGTAACATAGACAGGCAGTTTGAAAAACTGTTCAGCAGTTTCAAAGTGTTAAGCCTGTAGTTACCATATGACTCAGCAATTCCACTCCTAGGTATCTAGTGAAAAAATACTCATGTATCCACAGAAGGATTTGTCCTCAATGTTCGTATCGGGATTATTTATTATGGCCAAAAAGCGGAAACAACCCAAATAAATGTCCATTAACTGATGAATAAATGAATCAATAAAAAGTGATGTACTAAAACCCACTGAATTACACACATAAAACTCATGAATTTATAGTCTGTAAATTATACTTCAATACAAGTGTTTATTTTTAATTTTTTTTTTAGTGAACCATAATTGAGTATACATATTTGTGGGGTACATAGTTGAATATCAA
>NW_007834906.1:0-747 GCF_000696425.1 Galeopterus variegatus
TTTTGAAGATAGAAACAGGTTTCCCTGATGTGAGGAAGGAGATGTAAAGAGGTCTATGACACTTGGAAGGAGGTTCCTCCACCATCCCCTTGGGGCACAGCTGTTCAGGAGCAGGTGAGACAATCTCCAATGACAAAAAGCACCAGGAGCCAATAAACTAAGAATCCTTGAACTCAGAATACAGCAACCAAAGAGGAAACAAACACTGAACAGATTTCAAGAATGAGATATGAAGGGAACCACAGTGAGCCACTGGGTGGCCAATATCAACTCTATAACAAAGAAGGAAAGGTTGAAGAGATGATGTTAAATAATGCTGAATGAGCTGCCATGAATTTTAACTCCAGTCATCAAGGAAAGTGTGAGTTGTGGTCCTCTTAAGAGGTCAACTCATCCAGCTCTCTGCAAATTCCAGTCCTTTCCATTTTCAGAAAAGTCTAGCAGCTTCTCTACCACTATTTCCTCTGATAGCTTAATCATTTCTTATTTTACAACTGATTTTCATTTAGGGAAGGTAGGGCCTGTGCAGTAGACAGGATATTGAATATTCTGCCAGGGATTCTGGAGTTTTAATTCTGGCTATGCCACTAATCACCTTTATGACCTTGGAAAAATAATATCCCTTCTCTGGATGTCGTTTCCTCATTTATAAAATGACAAAGATGGGCCATCTATTTTGAGTCCCCTTCATCCTCCATGTAGATGGGTAATGAATGATGTTTTCCTTATAATAATCCTTCATAAAAC
>NW_007834907.1:0-747 GCF_000696425.1 Galeopterus variegatus
CAGGTCATCTGAAGCCTCCTTCCCACCCATGCATGGTGTCTGCGCTGGGAAGACACAGACCGTGGGGCTGGGACCCCAGGCATCCCTCTGTGTCCTCTCCATAGGGCAGCCGCAGGGTAGCTGGACTTCTTATGTGGACTGAAGGTTCCCAGAGCAAATGCTCCAACAGAGACCAGTAGGAGCTGCTCTGTCTTTTCCTACCCATCCACCTCCACTGGTTTCTGTTTGTCCTGGGAGCACAAGGTCCACTCAGATTCCAGAAGAGGAGACAGACCCCAGTGAAGGTTTAGGATACAGGTAGATGCTGAGCACTTCCATCGATGGGAACTCAGTACCTTAGGAAAGTAGCATCTTTCTAAAGTGACATTGGTGCAACTCAGCCTTGAGAAGAATCATAATAACCCTGACCACTCAGCTTTTGGGATAGGTGGGGCTACACGTCTATTATGAACACAGCATTATTTACAGTGACCTGTCTTTTCTTTTCTTTTCTCTTCTGTTCTGTTCTTTTTGTGTAGAGTCAAGGAATGGGAAGAATTATGCACAAAATCAGGAGCGGAGCCAGGGATACTAACAGTGAACTGTTCCTCCTTCAGGACTTGAGAAACTTCTTCAGTAGGTGTGATTACGCTGGTCGGTGGTTGACAAGGGAGCCTTGTGGTTACATACTTGCACAGGTATTCTCAATGATCATGGCTCCCCTGCGTGCCTGACGAGGAAGTGTGCCACTGTTCTGGCTTCCTTGCC
>NW_007834908.1:0-747 GCF_000696425.1 Galeopterus variegatus
GGTTCGTTCTTTAACATAGCCATTAGTATAGAACAAGCACTTAAGTAAATTTGAACCAATTTAGAGAAAGGTAGTAAACTATATTGCATTGCCAGAAAGCCATACTTCTAAACAAAATTACCCACACTTAATTTAGATAGAAATTATGCAATTTGAAAAAAGTTAATGTATATCCATATATGTTTGTACACACATTCTATACTAAGTTTTGTTATCATGAACATCTCTAATTCTGCTAAACAACAATTTTACATCTTGTATCTATTAGTGGAAATATACGCTTTTCATACCACTACTGCAACATTCTTAAGAAACACACTAGGAAACCACAAAGAACTTGACTTCTGATTATTGCATTTTCAAAACTCCAGGAAAAGAAATAAATGCAGAAAGAAGATGCAGGTTATTTCATGAAAGTAGAAAGTCACAGGTCTTAGCAGTGACACAGGAGGTGCTCAGTGTCCCGGGGCTCAGGTTTCAGGACACATCTCTGGGTTTCATGCCACTCCAGGAGGTCTCAGGGCCCTCCCCTAAGCCCTCTCCTAGAGTAGAGTTACTGTTCTCAAGTTGAACCTATTTTCAGACCAATGCAAGACCTCAGGAGGCTGACTTATGCAAATCCAGGAGCTAAACATGCTCGGTAAAGTGGAATTTACATTCATTAGAGCATATCTATATATTAGATAGTGAAACTATAAAAGCCGAATCCCGGCAGAAGTTCTTGGGGCCACCCCACGCTTCTCCGGC
>NW_007834909.1:0-747 GCF_000696425.1 Galeopterus variegatus
AACATCAGGAAATTTGTTAAGGCAACTGACCACATTAACAAATTAAAAGAGAAAAGCCATACGGGATCACTTGCCAGATGCAAAAGAAGTGTTAGATGAAATTTAATGCTTTTTTGTGATAAAATTTATAATAACCTAGAAATAAAGAAGGTCCTCAAATTGAAAAAAAAAGATTTTTGCTAAATCTACAGCAAACATTATACTTGATGAAATCTGTTCAAAATTTTAGAGACAAGATAGGTTCAACACTAACACCACTTGCATTCATTTTTCTGCTGAAGGTCTTATTTATATCTATAACATGTGATGAAGAATTTTTTTAATTGAAAATAAGAAAGAATAACATTTATAATTCACTAATGACATGATTAAAAAAAGCAAAACAAAGAGCATGTACAGCCAAAGTATAAAAGAGACTTCAACAAAGTTTTTGGATAAATAATCAATATGCACAAAAGGCAGTGCATTCTTGTAAATTAGCAACAATTAGAAAAATATTTACAAAGATATTTCATTTAAAAAAAGGCTCCAATGAGAACTCTGAGAAGTGCAAAACCTCAAATGACAATAACAAAAAATTAAAATGTTAAAGAGATCTAAATAAATGGAGAGACCTACCATGTTCATGGATAGGAAGACATCATTATCATGGTACCATTTCCCTCCAAATTAATCAAAAAAGTCTAGTGAAAATTCAAATAAAACTTTCTAAAACATAACCTGACAAGTGATTATAAAATTAATATG
>NW_007834910.1:0-747 GCF_000696425.1 Galeopterus variegatus
TCAGAGGCAAGGAGGTGAGTTTACTAACTGTAGCACAAGACATGTAGGGGGACAAACAGCTCAGAGGATGGGCAAAGACATGGCCAGGGTCATGTCAGGCTTAGGGGAAGGAATGGGGGCTGTGAGCAGCAACCTGGGTATCCCTCTCCATGATGCAGGGGCCATCTCGTGTTCATCTGGGCCTGACCTGGAGGCAGCACTGGTGAGCTGGGGTTGTGGGTATGAGGTCAGCGAACTCTCACACTGAGACAGGCAGGGCTTGTGCATGGGTAAAATCCTAAAGACTGTGGTGAGGCCACCAGTGGCAGAGGTGTGGGTGGGACCTCAGCTCAGATGGCCCTGGGGGATGCTCAGTCAGCAGCAGGACTTCTGGTCTGACTAGAGGCCACAGCAGGCCGGGTGGGAGCACGCGGGGCGGCAGAGCAGGGACACAAAGGAGGCCGGGCGGCAGCAGCTGGGCCGGCAGGATGAGGCAAGGGCATAGCGCGAGGGGACGGGCAAGCAGCAGGTGGTCCTGCACACGGGGCTGCAGAGAGACACGCAGGAGGAGGGTCTGCAGCAGGAGGAAGGGCGAGGGCTGGGCTGGCAGCACGAGGGGGCTGGGCAGGGGGTGACCCCAGAGCAGATGGGCACATGGCACACGGGCTTGCAGCAGATGGGCATGGAGCAGGCCTGCTGGCAGGGGGAGGAGGTGCAGCAGGAGGACTTGCAGCTAGACTGCTGGCAGCACGAGGAAGAAGTCTCTGA
>NW_007834911.1:0-747 GCF_000696425.1 Galeopterus variegatus
CGAGGATTACGACGACCCATTCCCCACAACAGAGGAAAAAGGGAGGAATGTAGGGATACCACAGGCACTCAAGCGGGGGGGCACTCCCTGGCAATATGGCGCCCTTCCGGGTTCTTCTCCGCAGTAAAAAAGCCCGCCGGCACGAAACCTCAACCAGTCACAGGTCAAGGCTCACCTCCCGCCCAGCCCTGTCCAATCAGCTACCACCCTGTCCACGCTCTATCCAAACCCGGAACGCAGCTCCCTATAAATATACACACAGTCCTTGAATAAAGCGGAACTTCTCTGGTGAACTGTCAGTCCAGGTCCCGGCTGTTTTTATTTCATAGTGAAGACAGTGTTTCAAGAAGGGTGACATCAACTGTCAGTGCTGCTTGTGAATCAAGTAAGGTGAGGCCTGAGGATTGATCACTGGATTTAACAACATGGTGCTTGCTGGAGACCTTCATAAGAGCAGTTTCAGTGGAATGGTGAGGTAGAAGTCTGAATGGAGAGTGTTTAAGAGAGAATAGGAGGAAGGGAAGTGGAGATAATGGGTGTCCACACCAATTTTTAAGGACTTTTTCTGTGAAGGGATGCAGAGAAATGGGATACTTGGAGACAGAGTTTTTGTTGTTTTGTTTTAAGGTAGGAAATATTAATAACATGTTTAAATGCTGATAGGAAAAGGAAAAAAAATAAATAAATAAAAAATAAGGGCCAGCCCGGTGGCGCACTGCTACAGTGCGCCGCTTGGGAGTGCGGCAG
>NW_007834912.1:0-747 GCF_000696425.1 Galeopterus variegatus
GACTGTAAATTAGCACAGCCACTATGGAAAACAGTATGGAGGTTCCTCAAACAACCTCAGATAGAACTACCATGTGATCCAGCAATCCCACTACTGGGTTTATATCCAAAGGAATGGAAATCATCATGTCAAAGGGATACCTGCACTCCCATGTTCATTGCAGCTCTATTTGCAATAGCCAAGATATGGGACCAGGCTAAGTGTCTTTTGACAGATGACTGGATAAGGAAAATGTGGTATATATACATTATGGAATACTACTCAACCATAAAAAAAGAATGAAATCCTGACATTTGCAGCAACATGGCTGTGTCTGCAGAAGATTATGTTTAGTGAAATAAGCCAGACAAGGAAAGAGGAATACCATATCACTCATAACTGGCTGGTAAGAAAGAAGGAAGGAAAGAAAGAAAGAAAGAGAGAGAGAGAAGAAAGCCTTAGAAATGGGGGAGGAAGGGAGGGGGTTAGGGGAGAGATAGGTCAGGTAAAGGGCATAAAGAAAAATCAAGATTTGTAATAATTAATATGCTAATAATAATTTTTTTTAAAAGAAAAAGGACATTCTTAAAAAATAAAAATAAAAAAAGTGAAAAAAACCCAGCCCTCAATAAACTAGGAATACAAGGGAACTTCCTCAACCTAATAATGGACAACCATGAAAAACCTATAGCTAAGATCAGACTGCTGGTAAAATTGTGAATGCATCCTCCCTCTGAAACAAGGCAAAACTATCTGCTCTCACAACTT
>NW_007834913.1:0-747 GCF_000696425.1 Galeopterus variegatus
CCAGGCCACGTAACACAATAAAGTCAGCGGTGACGACATACGTATTTTTGCGAGCGGAAACCCTCAGGTGTGTTAAGGACAGTCACACAGGTGTGACGGCTGTGAGCAGATGAACCGTATTCATAAAGAAACAGGCAGAAGCAAGACGTATAAACACACGCCGCTGTGGCTGGAAACTGTGCCCGGCTCCGTAACTGCCATCGTCTGAAACACCGTGAGGACAACCTGAGAAGCCGCGATGCGTCACACCAATGTGCAGCCGCCCTACGGGCCGAGGCCGCCACAGGTTCTACCTTTCACAAATGCAGACGGACAGAAAGGGCATTTCTTTGTTTATGGAGGAAGTTTCAACGTTTGTACATATGCACAAGAGCCTGCACGTGAAGTCGGCCTCGTGACAATGCACTTTCACAGTCAAACGTGCAAGAACTGCATAAAACCCATGAAGACTCTGCAAGCCTTTACACGGTGTGCAGCTCCAGTGCTGGAGACGACGCGGAGACTAAACACACAGCACAGCGAGTTGTAAGAAAATAATGATGACGGTTTAAAATAGTGCGGAAAAAAATGTTAAAAAGAATACTCGATATATGACAAAGCGTGTCACAGGGACAGGTGGGGGCGACTGCACAGAGGTGGGCCGCAAGAGCGGGCGACGTCCGCCGTCAGCCGCACATTCTGATGCCTCGGTCGATCAGTAGCTGCTCTTCTTCTCTCAGGGCCTGGCTGTCCCCGGGGGTGCGTTCG
>NW_007834914.1:0-747 GCF_000696425.1 Galeopterus variegatus
GGAATAGGATGCTACTCAAAGTATGGTCTACAGAATGTTGTGTATCTGTGAACTGCTTGTTGAGGGTCAGCTGCTAGGTAAGTATAAAAAGTGAAAGTCAGTGTTTAGAAACATGTATAGCATACTGCTGTGACAATTTTTTTTTTTAATATTACAAAAGTACTGGGCATTTTGTAAAAAAATGAACTTCAGGTTTGAGAAGCACTGTGAGAACCCAAATGATGGCAACCATAGAAACGAATAAAAATAAGGGACAGGGTGAGAAGTGGCTGAAATGTTACTATGAGTAGAATATTGTCATTTCTGCTTTTACAATATACAGTTATTTTGCTAAGAAATTAACACAGATTTATACATCTGTTTTTTCTCAAAACAGTAAGTTAGAAAATATGATTATTATAAAGAGGCAAAAACTGAGGCGCCAAAATATTAATTAACTCATCTGAGGTCTGAAAGGTAGTGTATAGAGAGGGAGAATTGAGTCCAGATCTAAGTCAAAATCTGATAGTTCATCATTTTTCTATATTGTGTGTTTCCCAAGAGCAACAACAGACATCATGATGACATCCAAAATAATATTTGTAACTGTACTATACCAAGTGCAAAGTTTTACACAATCTGGTCTTGAATAAGAGTATTATTAACTTTAACTTGAAGAGAAAAATAAAAGTAAAAATCTATTATTCAGGGCCGGCCCGGTGGCACACTGCTACAGTGTGCTGCTTGGGAGCGCGGCAGCGCTCCCAC
>NW_007834915.1:0-747 GCF_000696425.1 Galeopterus variegatus
GGGTGTGATAGATGCCCAGTCACAGAGAGCCTTTCTTGCTTAGGAGCTTGGATGGGAATACTCTAAATAGTTTTAAACAGGAAGGTGAAAGATCAGACTCATGTTTTAGAAAAACCACTCAGTGATGAAAGCAGATTACAGGGCAGCAAAATGGTTATGGGGAGCTTTAATGGTAGCTGGATTGAGAGCAGTGTGCATAGGAATGGAGAGAAGTGTACAGATTCCTGTGATTTGGGAGGGAGCTTTGATTAGTATAGGTGATTTATTGAACATGGGGTGGGGTGGGGGGAAGGTTGGGCTACTCCAAAGGGAGAGGAAGGAATCTAGGTTTTTGGTTTGGACAAATGACTTGGTAATAAAATCATTCAATAAAATTGGGAACATGGGTGGAGTAACTGATTTGGGGCGGCACTGAAATAATGAGTTTAATTTTGAATATATGATTCTGTTACCGAGCTAGGGCTTGCTGCCCACTGTGCACAGGAGTCAGTACCATGGCACTGGTTTTTTTGCGAGAAGAAAAGGCTTTATTGCCGATAGGCAAGGAGACAGGAGGCAAGGCTCTTAAATCTCTCTCCTCTAACCAGGGACGGGACTTTTCTTGTTTTGTTTTGTTTTATTTTGTTTTGGCATCTGGCTGGGTATCTGGATGGGTTTTAAAGGATCAGTAAGGGCCATGGATGGAGGATTGGCTGGCTCCTGTTCACACCACATGACTAGGCAAAGGGCAATTGGTTGGTCCTGGGT
>NW_007834916.1:0-747 GCF_000696425.1 Galeopterus variegatus
TGGGCATATTTCCATAGAAATCATAAATCTCTGATATGTGTGCCTTGTCTGTCCAACCTGATCATCTGTAATTCCAGCTGCATAAATGCTAAATAAATGCTGTTGAAGTAAACTAGTAGAACATATTTCAAGTGCATATATTTGACTTGGCAATTCTATATCCAGGAGTTTATCCTCAGGAAATAATCAGCAAAATGCATGAAAGATCTCTGTGCACGTATGTTCACTGTGGTGGTGTTTATAATGGCAAATCGGAAAGAACCTAAATGTCCAACACCAGGAGAGTGGTTGAAGCAAGCACGGCACAGCTGTACAACAGACTCTGTGCAGACATCCAAAATGATGAAGCAGATCCCATACCTATTAAAGTGAAAAGATGCCAGTGATATTTTGCTACATTAAAAAAATGTCAGAAACACTAGGACGACATTTTTGCAAATAATTCCATCACTTCCACAACCAAAACCATTAAAAATTTCTGTACAGCACTCTGTGAGGGTAAAAATATATACAGAGAGAAGAATATGTACCAAAATGCCAACTGATTATCTCTCTCCAATAGGGTTTTCTTTTCCCTCTATTCATAGGAGGACTCTGGCTTGGACTGAGCTCCTCCTGGAGTAGGCCCAGCAGACCAAACCAACATGGAGTTATGCACGCTGAAGTTTCACACCACCAAGCTGAAACTAAGTTGTTTATCTGACCTTCCGAGAAATCAGAAGAGAGAGAGAGAGAGAGAGAGAGAGA
>NW_007834917.1:0-747 GCF_000696425.1 Galeopterus variegatus
TGTTTTTTTTTTTTTTTTTTTAACCTCTTCTTACTCCTTGAATGATTTTTATGTAAGGCTCTGCATCACTTTTCCACCTTAGATAAATAATCACACCCTAATGGGGTTGGTGGGGGGGAAGCTGGCCTTTCGGAAGGGGCTCCTGGAGGTAGCACCCATCAGCTCTTTTTGATCAACTCTCCTATTTTCTACCTGTGACCCTAACTACTCAGGAGAGATGTGAATGCCATGCAGGTACCTCAGAATATGGAAAAAAAAAAAAAAGAAAAAGAAAAAAAAGCATTTGAAGGTCCCTGAGTGAAATGACTGATTGGGCTAACTCTGAATTTCTAGTACACCTGAAGTGGAATAACGGTCCCAGAGGTAATATTATACAACAGGAATATGGCAAGCTGATAACAACAACTTTCTGATGCAAGAATGGTCTCTTTTCCCTCTGAAAGCTATATTTTTACCACTAACATTCAAAAAACTGCTTATCTGGGCGGGGGTTCATGTGATTAGGTTAGACATGGGGATGCGGCAGTGGCAATTTGTACTGATTTTCTTTTCTTAAAAAATGCATTTAGAAAACATTCAGGTCCTGTAATGCAAAATATACATTTATTTTATTTTTTACAGTGCATCTTTAAAATGGCAAATCATAAACTACTGACCTTAAGAAAAATTCAATAAATCATTAAAAGGCTTGCAAGCCCAGTGCTGACTAATTCCTTACACTTGGCATTATCAGATACATTAAGACTT
>NW_007834918.1:0-747 GCF_000696425.1 Galeopterus variegatus
TCCCAAGTTTTTCTTTTTTCTCTCTCCCCCACACCCCAATATATAATTTCCTGTCACCAATGTAATTTCATTTCTCAATCAAGTTGGCTTTCTAAGGTCTTGATTTGTTTTCCATCTTATAAGTCTTTAGAGTTAATTTGAAACATTTTGCTCACTCCACAAAGAAAACCTATCAACCAAGAATTCTATGCCCAGGAAAGCTATCTATAAAGAATAAAGAAAAAATAACATTCTAGACAAATAATAACTGAGAAAATTTGATGCTAGCAGAACCTCATTACAGGAAATATTTTAAAATTTTATTGAGGTTGAAAGCACAGGTCATAATTTAAATCCACAAAAATGACAATGAGTGCTGGTAAAGATAATTGTGTCATTATAAAAGGCAGTATAGGCTGGCCCGGTGGTGCACTGCTACAGTGCGCTGCTTGGGAGCACAGCAGCGCTCCTGCCGAGGGTTCGGATCCCACATACAGACCGGCCGCTCACTGGCTGAGCGAGGTGCGGGCGCAACACTGAGGGTTGCGATCCGTTGCCGGTCATGAAAAAAGACAAAAAGGAAAAAAAATAAAAATAAAAATAAAAAAAATAAAAGGCAGTATATAAATGCATATTAATTTTCCTTTTTCACCTTATTTTTTAAAAAAGCAATTGTTTAAAAATACGAATATATTTTTATTGTTTGTCCTCTTACAAACAGAAATTCAATGTATTTTCCAATAACAGAACAAAGTAAGTGAGTGAGAA
>NW_007834919.1:0-747 GCF_000696425.1 Galeopterus variegatus
AAATAGAAATTGAGGGAACAAGGCACAATTAAGATAACTAGTTATTCCATGGAGAAAATAAACTTTTTCTTGTTATTAGTGCCAAAAGGACATGAAAGGAAGATTAATAATACTTCCAAAAATGGAAATGAGCATAATATAGAGAGCACAAATAATGCATCTTATTGGGCATCTGTAATGCTTGAATAAAGACAATTACGTAACATGGGTTAAAATTTTAAGTAAGAAGGATAAGTAGAAAATCTATTTTAAAAAGCCACATGCTGCTACTTTTTCAACATATGCTATAAATTTCTAGGGCACAGAAGTGATTAGGCAATTCAGTGTTTCAATCAAGAAAGTCCTCTGGATGTGTATGGTAGAGTTGGTGTCTGGTTCAGGGCATGAAGCAGAATTACATTATTTTTAAATAACAGTGGTAATTTTAATCAAGATTTTTGCCTAAATTTGTGAGCTAAGTGAGTAACTGATTACATAATAATCAAAAAGTAATCTTGTTAGATGCTGATGCCCAAATTTTCATGTGTCTAAAAATAATTTTTTTCTCAAATTATATCCATATATATTAATAAAAAGGAGACAGATTTTTTTTCTTTAGAACTAATTTTTATTGATAGAATTTAGTAATGCAAATGTGGCTGTTGTTAAATAATTGACCTGAAAAAAATTCAATATTTAAATTTTTTAAAAATAAATAGGTAATATAAATAGTTTAACATTTCTTGAACACTTAGCTAGTCACATGTT
>NW_007834920.1:0-747 GCF_000696425.1 Galeopterus variegatus
AAAAATCAAACACTTCTGAGTGAAAATGTAATAATTTATTGTAGGTGTTTTCTTTCCTGAATCTTACACAAATTAATAAATGTGGCTGACAGGTTTTTACATGGCCCCAGTGAAACCTGCCTCCTGGTATTTGTGATTTTGTTTGATACTCCCTACTTTAGTAGGTAAGGCTTGTGACTGGTTTCTAAGCAATGCAATGCAGCAAACATGCTGGGATTTACATGATCGCATATGCATAAGAGCATAAGAGTGGTTTCTATCTTGCTAAAATCTGTCTCCACTATTGGCTTTGAAAAATCAAGCTGCCACAAATCCTTCAGCTACAAGGAAATGAGTTCTGTTAGCACTCCAGGAAACCTAACAGGCAGATCTTTCTCTGGTTGAGCCTTAGATTAGATCCCAGAACCCGCCAACACCTTGATTGCAGACCTTTGATACTCTAAGCAGGAGACTCAGCTAAGCCACGGTATGACTCCTGATTCATAGAACCTATGAGATAGTAGATGTATATGGTGTTAAGCTGTTAAATCTGTGGTAATCTGTTATGAAATTTAGCAAATTAATACAATACATAATTGTATTATGTGTTTCCAGGTAGGAAGTTGTTGGCCTTTTTCAGTTTTCTATTTCCTCTCATTATGTGACTCTCCATTATGTCCAAGACTTGTTCACCCATTTTTAATTTCTTCTTAAGCTCAATTCACATGTAGCACCTCTCCATTTGCCCCAACATGAGAGAGAAGGAAT
>NW_007834921.1:0-747 GCF_000696425.1 Galeopterus variegatus
AGTGGTTGTGCCATTTTAAATTCCCACCAGCAATTATGGCATGGTCTAGTTTCACTGCATTCTTTCCAGCATTTGGTATTGTTGCTACTTTTTATTTTAGCCATTTTGGTAGGTATGCTGTAATACTTTATTGTGGTTTTTAAGCTGCATTTCCCTAATGGCTAATGTTGTTAAGTATCTTTTCATATGTTTATTTGCTATCTCTATATCCTCGTCAGTAAAAGTCTCTTCATGCCTTTTGTCTATTTCCTAATTGGACTGATTGTGTTTTTATTAAGTTTCGAGAGTTCTTTATACATTCTAGATACTAGTTCCTTGTTGGCTATGTAGTTTGAAACTTCAACTCTTTTTGAGGAATATGAGAGTAAAACTAAGCAAAAATTGAATCAAATCCATTGATTTGCTTTAGTTTTGTATTTGGCTGGGGGAAAGGAGAAGATGTGAAAGCAGGGGAAGAGGTGAGAGGCATCTTATAGTTGATAAGGAAATGAGTAATGGTTTCCCATTGTGTATATCAGCAGTAGCAAGGCACTGATGTCCAGAATACAGGAGTCTCATTAAGTGTCTGAGGGCCTCAGTATAAAGCACATTCGCTTGTAAAGTGCTGTTCACCCCTCAACTTGGTGTTGCCAAGTCAGGAGCTAGAACACATCCCGTAGAAACTGCCTCCCCGGGCCGGCCCGGTGGCTACAGTGCGCCGCTTGGGAGTGCGGTGGTGCTCCCGCCGAGGGTTCGGATCCCACATAC
>NW_007834922.1:0-747 GCF_000696425.1 Galeopterus variegatus
AAAAGCCCAGGACAAGATGGATTCACAGCAGAATTCTACCAAACATTCAAAGAGGAATTGAGACCAACTCTCTACAAACTATTCCAAAAGATTGAAAGAGGCAATTCTCCCAAACTCATTCTATGAAGCAAACATCACCCTGATACCAAAAGCAGATAAAGATACAACTAAAAAAGAAAACTACAGGCCAATACCCTTGATGAATATAGATGCAAAAATCCTCAATAAAATGATAGCTAACAGAATATAGCAACACATATGCTAAATTACACACCATGATCAAGTGGGATTCATCCAGGGAAGCAAGGTTGATTCAACATATGCAAATCAATAAATGTGATACACTATATCAATAAAATCAAACACAAGGACCAGAGGACCATCTCTACAGATGCTGAAAAAGCATTTTATCAAATTCAACACTCATTCATAATAAAGACTCTACACGTTAGGTATAGATGGAAAGTATCTCAACATAATTAAAGCCATATATGATAAACCCACTGCCAATATCATCCTGAATGGGGAAAAACTGAAAGCTTTTCCTTTAAGACCAGGAACTAGACAAGGATGCTCACTCTCACCACTCCTATTCAACATAGTGGTGGAAGTACTAGCCAGAGCAATCAGAGAAGGGAAGGAAATAAAGGGCATCCAGACTGGAAAAGATGAAGTCAAACTGTCCATATTTGCAGATGACATGATCCTATATATTGAACAGCCTAAAGCCTCTACAAAAAAACTCTT
>NW_007834923.1:0-747 GCF_000696425.1 Galeopterus variegatus
ACACCGAGGGTTGCGATCCTGTTGCCGGTCAGTAAAAAAGACAAAAAAGGAAAAAAAAAATAGTAATCATACTAACTTTTTAAAGCATCACAGTTTGTCACTGTGATAATTGCTAAAAAGTAGAGCAAGTACTACCAGAATAACTTTATATTCTAAGATATGTTATGAATACATTATGAATCATAACATTAGAAAAATAAAATAAGCATATTTTGGTAGTGCTAAAACAGATTTGCAAATACAATTTATTCAAAATTCAAAAATTAGCATTCCTACATTGTTTCATTCCTCCAAGGGGCAGTGAAACATGGCTGGCAAAGTTTTTCTTTGACAGACTAATATCAGCATCAGAAATGATAAAGAGAATTTTAAAAATGTTTCTCCAGTGTATATCAACAAACTGATTCTAAGTTTATATGGAAATATAAAAGACCCAGAATTGCCAACACAATGTTGAAGGAGAACAAAGTCAGAGGACTGATTCTACAAAGCTACAGTAATCAATACAGTGAGATATTGGCTAAAGAATAAACCAATATATCAATGGAACAGATTAGAGAGCCCAGAATGAGACCCACATAAATATACTCAACTGACGTTTGCCAAAGGAGCAAAGACAGTCTTTTCAACAGACAGTGCTGGAACAACTGGACGACTGCATGCAAAAATTAATTTAGACACAGACCTTACAAGCTTAACAAAAGTTAACTCAAAATGGATTATAGACCTAAATGTTAAAAAAAAAAA
>NW_007834924.1:0-747 GCF_000696425.1 Galeopterus variegatus
CCTCTACACCTCATTTCCAGTCTGTTGCCCATGCTCTGCTCATCCTAGACTTCTTGCCTTAAATATATCTCCCTGCCTGCAATACTATGGTTTCTCTCTGTCCTACCCTGCCCTTCAGTGCCAGATCTGACCCACCTCCTCAAGGAAGGCTTTTCTGGTTGCCCTGGCCAGCCCTCCCTCCCCTACCTGTTCCCTTGGGTCCATGGCTAGTTCCCAGGCACTGGGCAGGGACTCACTCCTGACAGTTGCTGTCGAAGCTGAAGACACATTTCTGCAGACTGTCCAAGGTCATGAGGCTGATGTGGTCAAACATGTCCAGATGGGCACTGCCCTGTGAGACTAGGCGCTGCCACTTGGCCTGGACAGAGAACGGGAGAGAACTGGGGCTGGGACCTGGCTCCCCTGAGCCCCTCCCCAACCCAACCACCAGGACAGACTCCCCCAGAATCAGCCTCTTGGAATTCTGCCCCAGGTACCCATCACTAGGGAGGATCAGGCTTGGATGAGAGTGGAAGCTGTTACCATTGGGAGATGAAGACCCAAGTGCTCGGAGTCAGGAGAACTGGGTTCAAGTCCCAGCTCTGCCTCCTCTGCTCTGTGTGTTTTTGGTCAACTCAATGCCCTCCCTTGGGCCCCCCCTGTGAGATCATCAGTAACAATTAAAGTGACCTGCTCTGGTGTAAGATAAAGTTAGAATCCCGGCTCCACCACGAGTAGCTCTTTTGCTAGCTGGGTGAATTTTGGGAA
>NW_007834925.1:0-747 GCF_000696425.1 Galeopterus variegatus
GAAGCAGAATTGAGAGAGCCTGTGATAGATTAGATGGGAGATTGAAAGGGAAGGTTGGGGGTGGGGGAAGGTGTCTTGAAAGATTCTCAGGGTTTTAATTTGAGCCATATTGACCACCAAGCCTTGATGCCATAGAGCTGACCCAAGACTTATACTCTGTCTGCTTCTATGACTCACAGATGAGTGATGAATCACCTGTTCATGCTTCTTGCTGCCCAAAGTCTCTTACTCATCCTTTTGTGCTGGACCATGTGAATATCTCTTGATATGTGTTTCTTGCTGCCACTGCACATTTTTAATTGTAAATAAAGAGGAAAAAGAGAATCTTGAGGCCTACACCCGAACCATCTGGCTAGTGTTTGGGAATTTAATTCACTTAGGATTGCTTTCCCTCTCATGAACTCAAAATGTAAGCTCTTCTACTCATATTTTCTATCTTTCCTCTCATCCACACAATGTGCTGAACTATTCCCCTGGCCCAACTCCTCTGTCCTCTACTTCCTCTGAATTCATAGGTTGTACCTTAGACAATGATCAACAACTTTACTGAGCCTCAACCTCTACAATGAATGTTCCCCACTCTCCTCCTCATAGACTCAAGTAAAATTTGGTACTCTCCTGAGGTCACCATTCATCACTTGTCTGAGAGCCTTTAAAAGTGGAGCATGCTGCTTTTTTTCATATCACATGCTAATTAACCCACTTCTGGTTAGAAAGTCTGGAATGGTTACTCTTCTAGACCTGATA
>NW_007834926.1:0-747 GCF_000696425.1 Galeopterus variegatus
CTCCCGTGCCTCGCTCAGCCAGTGAGCGGGAACCGGTCTGTACGTGGGATCCGAACCCTCGTGCGGGAGCGCCGCCGTGCTTCCCAAGCGGTGCACTATCCAGTGCGCCACCGGGCTGGCCGAGCATAATTAATTCTTAAGAGAAACAATAACATAAAATTACTTAAAATGGTTGAAAATTATTTAAAGGTATTTGAAGAATTGTATTTTTAAGAAAGCTATCAATTGCTCATTCTTCTAACCAGTACATATTTTTAAAAGATATCTAAATAGTTAATACTTCCAGATAGTATGTTTTCATGTATAGCAACTGCATACCATAAAACTGCACAATTGTGCTAATCCGTTTTAGTTTGATCTGCCTAATTAGTCAAAGAAAAGTTAAAAGTTAGACAGCAAGTTTGGAGATACTGAGAACTCAGAGTCTGGATAACTCATAAACAAAGGAGGTAGGAGCAAGTTGCAATGATACAGGTATGTCTTCATTATCAATTCTTACAAAATCAGAATTTTAGAGCTAGGGTACCACAGATATAATTTAATCCAACTGTTCTATTATAAAGATCATAATACGATATCCAGAAAGGTTAAATAAGTACCCAAGGGCCCCTTATTATTAGCTGCAATACTTCCTTTCCATTTACTGACTTCTTTTGAAGTGCCTTTTTCAATGATAGCCTATTACCTCTATATAATTGTACAGCTAGAGCTAGGGTCTGGATCTCAAAGACCCCTTGAGCCCAGTCA
>NW_007834927.1:0-747 GCF_000696425.1 Galeopterus variegatus
AAATGTTAGAAAACAACAAATATATCTAGTTTATGTAAATTAAAGTTTAGGTGTCAAAACATTAAACCTATGAATGTAAACCTAAGCGTGAAAGTTCATGAAATTTCTGGATCTCTTTCATTTTAACTTTCAAATCAACATTAAAGTTATTAGCAGTATCAATGTGTTATACTATTACTCTGTACGCCTCTCAGTTGATAGTATATTTTGCATATATCACTGGAGCATATCACGAAGATAACGTGGCCTTTCATGGGTCATTCTCATGGAGAATATATTATCTTATACTTTAATGGTTCATAATAGAGAAAAATTGTATTTATATTTTGGAAACACCTTTAAAATTAATTTCCCATTTCTTTGACCATGGTTTCACATCCTTTTTAAATATTTAATAATTGATTTAATATTTGTAATACTTAAAAAAACTAAAATCAAATGTCACTTAGGAGTATTAGGTGAATATTAGGTGAATGTAATAAAAGGTTAATCTTACAAAATAAATAACCCACCGCCAAATGCACTTCTGTTTAATTCTTTTTAACTCGAATTTTTAAATAATATATCTGTTCATAATTTACCATCCAGAGAAAAACAAAAAACAAGGTTTTATTGAATGATACACAGGAAAAGAGATAAAAACGCAATAAGAAAAATTAAGTGCAAATTAGCTACTTGTTGCTCATGAAAAAATGTAAAAAAAAAAAAAATAGAATGCTACTGTAAAAATTTAAAAATAAATCTCAC
>NW_007834928.1:0-747 GCF_000696425.1 Galeopterus variegatus
AAAAATTAAAATTAAATTTAAAAAGATTTTAATTTGAAATCATTATTTTGTAATTTGAAATGTTTAAATAAGTGATTCAACTACATAAACATTAAAAACCTCTGAAAATCTAAAAATGGCAACAATGTGTTATAAATATGACAGATATATTTGGTGTGAAAAGCATTGAAACCACACCGGAAATATAGGCAAAAGATCTAAACACAGGAAGAAATAAATGCAGATCAAGACATAAAAAGTGTTCAACATTTTTAGTAATCAAATAAAAGTAAACAAATGCACATTAAAACATTAATGTACCATCTCTTATTTATTACATTTTGCAAAACTGCTTAAGAGTATCCTAGTGCTGTTGAGGATATGATGAAACAGGTGCCCTCGCTCAGCTGGTGACACGGGAAAGTTACTAAACTCTTTTTGAAAGCCCATTGGCATATGTGGCAAGAGCCACAAAGATGATCCTTCACCTTGATTAAATGATCCAGAAAATCGATCTCAAAGGTAAAACCCCAAATAATGGAAAAGATATATACATGCCCCCAAAATTCACTACATCATTGTCACAATGGTGGAGTGCTATAATACATACAAAAGTCAAGAAAACAAACAAACAAAAATGCAAATTATGGTATAGCCACATGATGAAATATCACATAACCATTAAAACGCCATGTCCCAACCATCACGAAAGCTGTCACTGTTCACTGAACACCAACAATGCAGCAGACACTTCACCCACCTGACGCC
>NW_007834929.1:0-747 GCF_000696425.1 Galeopterus variegatus
GGTATCTATTTGAAATGTTGATTTCCATTCCTGAAAATACATACCCAGCTGTGGGATTGTTGGATCATATGGTAGTTCTATTTGAAGGTTTTTGAGAGAGAACCATACTGTGTTCCATAAAAGCTGTACTAATTTACATTCCCACCAACAATGTGTAAGAGTTGCATCTTCACCAGTTTATTTTCTTTTTGATAATAGCCATTCTAACTGGAGTGAGATGATATCTCATTGTGGTTTTGATTTGCATTTCTCTGGTGGTTAGTGATGCTGAGCATTTTTTCATAGACCTGTTGACCATTTGTATGGATTGTTTTTTAATTGAGTTGTCTGAGTTCTTTATATAATATGGATATTAATCCCTTGTAGGAGGCATAGTTTGCAAATATTTTCCTGCATTCTGCAGGTTGTTCGTTTACTCTGTTGATTGTTTTCTTTGCTGTGCAGAAACTTTTTTTTTAGTTTTATATAATCCCATTTGTTTATTTTTGCTTTTGTTGACTATGCTTTAGAAGTCTGATTCATAAAATCTTTGCCCAGTCCTATGTCCTGAAGCATTTCCTCTGCATTTTCTTCTATATGTTTTGTAGTTTCAGATCTTACCTTTAAATCTTTAATTCATTTTTAATTAATTTTGGTATATGGTGAGATATGGTTCTAGTTTCATTCTTCTGCATATGGATCTCCAGTTTTTCCAGCACCTTTTATTGAGGAGACTGTCTTTCCCAGTGAGTATTCTTGACTCCTTTT
>NW_007834930.1:0-747 GCF_000696425.1 Galeopterus variegatus
CCACCACCTGGGTGAGCATGGTGAGGGACCCTAGGTTGCGCCTTATAAGGGCTGTTAGCCAACCCCACATGCATGGAGGGCCTGTTAAGGTGGATATTAGAGTGGTGAGCCAATGGGAAGTTCTAAACCAGCCTTCAAACCAACCAGAATTGGCCTCTCTTTCCCTCCTACATTTTTCTAATCCTTCTCTTAATTTAGCTAAAGAATCTTTAACAACACCGAAATGGTCTGCGTAAAAACAACATTCTTCTTTGAGAGCTGCACATAATCCTCCTTGTTGCAGAAACAGCAAGTCCAAGCCCCTTCTGTTCATGTTTGGTTAGCCAGAGTGTGTGGAGATGAGGGTGAACTTGCTTCACCAAACATGGAGAAGACCCCTAGCAGAAGATAAGCCTGCTTCATTGTGGACTTTCCCCGATAGCAGATTTCTCTTGAACGTTGTCCTTCTTTCTGAAGCTCTGCACTGTAGGTCAGGGCCTCTTCGTCATCTGTCTTTCAGGATCCTGTGGCATTTTGGGCCGTCCCCGTGGAAAGGAAAAGGTGAAAGTGGTATGAGGCACTGTCCACACACGGGGCACCAGCTGCTGGGCGTCTCCAGCGGCCGCACAGGATACCAACAGGTTTTTCCTTTCCCTAGAGGATTGGGGCCAAAGGGATTGCCCTTTTCTTTCCCCCCCCACAGGACACAGGGCAAAAAGAGATTCCAAGAGATGGGTGAGCACGCTGCTGCTGTCCCAGATAGGGAAC
>NW_007834931.1:0-747 GCF_000696425.1 Galeopterus variegatus
CCTTTATATAATATATATATATTTATATGTGTGTTCATTTTATATATATGTGTGTGTGTGTGTCCTTTCTTCTCTTTTTCTCTGTTTTATTTTCCTTTTTTATTTCTTTTTTCTGTTATTATTATTAGTAGTAGTAGTGCTAATAATTTCACCTTAAGCCAATGTGAATATTGGCTAATAAATTTGAATGAAATAGTTGCTGTATCATACAGTCTCATTATTTGCACTGTAGGTTTAAAGACCTGGCTTACAAATTTTGTTACTGAAAACTCTAATGATTTATGCAGCACTAGAAGATTCTTTTATTTTTGCTTTTGCCCAAGTGGGGAAAAAAATGAGTTACTACAAAACAAAGGATATTAAGAATGAATGAAAAAAATGATGTCAATAGAATTAGGAAACCAAGTCTTCCAAGGTCATTTCCTCTACATTACACTCACACCCCTATTGTGAGCTTTATTTGTTTAAGAAACATTTTTTGAGCATTGTGGTAGCAACTATGGTGAACCACCAAGATGCCGTCTTCAGAGTTCATGCTTCCTTTACACAGCTCCTTAGAATATTTGCTGCAGAGCCCTTACAAATGACACTCTTACTGAGGAATTGCCCTCAGCTGCAGAGAGCTTGCCGCCCAAAATTCTCTCTTGTTTAAGGGGATCAGTCACAGCCAGAGACTGACTGATACAAGATAAAAGTCCCCTTGTCTCAATTTAGGACAATTCTGAAGAACCACACCCAGCTCCAAAA
>NW_007834932.1:0-747 GCF_000696425.1 Galeopterus variegatus
GACCTCTACTTACTAGATGCCAGCAGCACAAGCTCAGTTGTGACAACCAAAAATGTACCCAGAGACGATAAATGTCTCTTGAAGAGGCAAAAATCCCCGTTGATTGTGACCCACTGGTTGAAAGATGTGTGGAGATTGATTCAAAGGCTTCTCTAACTTTTTGGATGTTGGGTCCACTTCCACTAGCCTGAGTCACCTTCTCTATTTCCCTACTACCTACAAAAGCCAAGTACATACAAGAGTGCGTAATGCACATTGATGAAAAGAGAATGCACTTTGCTTAGAATTACAGAGATTCTGATTTTGTTTTTCATTACAAGTGTAACTCTGGCATCTTATTTGTCAACAATCGTTCTCAGTTTTCTTGTTTGTAAAGAATAACAATAACATTGTTCAGCCAATGTGTCCACCCTCGAAATTCAAATGTTGAAGTCCTAAACCCCCAGTACTTAATGGATGTAACTGTTTTTGGAGATTAAGTCCTAAGTAAACTAATTGAAATGACGTCGTTAGGGTGGGCCTCAATCCAATATGACTGGAGTCTTTAGGAGAAGAGGAAATGAAGGCACAGACACACATGGAGCGAAGGCCATGTGAGGACACAGGCAGAAGGAACAAACCCTGCCAACAGCTGGATTTTGGACTCTTAGCCTCTAGAATTGAGAGAACATATATTTCTTTTATTAAAGCTCCCAGTTTGTGATAATTTGTTATGGCAGTCTTAGAAAACAAATACAAACACCTGAA
>NW_007834933.1:0-747 GCF_000696425.1 Galeopterus variegatus
ATGTGAGAGTTATAGGAAATCTCAGAAGGAACAGAAATCTCTGCCTGTGCTACCGTTGACTTCTACAAGGGCTAAACCCAGCAGCCCCTCCTAGGTAGGGCCACGACTCATCACTGCCGAGGTCATGTGCAGGCCTGTCTCTTCACATCTGCAAAGCTCCAGCAGGATCGGGCAGGTCTGTATGTTCTTTTGTCAACACACACGTGGTTCTGCTCCCTGAGTTGGAAACTTGGGCTGGGGAAACAGAGACAGGAATCTCGGGTAGTGTCAAGAGACACAAACGTTAGGACTTGACAGATTGCGGGGTATTTGAGGTCCCTGCTAAAACGTGAACTTTTCTACAAGTAAAGCCATGTTACGGGGGGGTATTAGATGTGACTGCTCATAATCTGGAGGAAATTTTACTAAAGTCAATGTCTGGCCAGAATCATTCCTGTGACATGGACAGGGGGCATAATTCAGAATTACTCCTGAAGGCTGATGAAGACAGGGGTTAGATTAATATCTACGACCTCTTGGCTCTGATTATGAGGCTGTGCTACTTTTATAAGAGTAAAATCCCCAAAGACTAATTTTTGTGGTTTTTATGGTCTTACTGAAACCACACACACACCTTTATTCAATGCCTATGTATTGAGCAGTTAATAGGTACAAGCCCCACACTAGAACCTTCATGCAAAGATAAAAGGGCCTGCACCCTTGACCCAAGGCCTGCCCTCAGATACGCTGGGGACACGGGGACCATGC
>NW_007834934.1:0-747 GCF_000696425.1 Galeopterus variegatus
TATTCATTAGTCTCTCACGTTTTGCACGTCTTGTCAGCAGCACTGACAGCTCTTGTTTCAGTCTCCTTTTATACATCAAATAACCTCAGAAGACAGAGACAGTGTCTCCTGGTTCAAAGAGATTTATTTGCTGTCCAGCCTAGGAAAGATAATGTCTCTCTCCGGGGAAAATATTAATCAGGTTTGTTTGCAGTTTCTTTAAAAAATTGGGGTTTTAGCTCAGGCTCCCTGGCTATGATGTGAATGCACTACAAGCACAGCTTCTACCTGGCATTTCACATTGCTCCCATGGGAGTTAGGGGTCAAGGGAGAACGATACAAACATTCAGTTTCTGCTGCCTGCTAAGCCATGAGTATCAAGGTACTTTGTCTCTGACCTAGGACTCTAGCCCACCAAACTGGCAGGCTAACTTTTCAGCTTGCAAGCAGGGTAAAGCTCTCAAATCCTTCAAAGTTTTTGATAGGGTAGTTATTTTATAATGGCATAACAGAAGAGGCACCTCAGCTATTTCATTGGAACATTCTCATAGTAGTTTTAGTTTTCAGGGATCTACGAAGGTACTTCAAAAAGTGAATCTTTCCATGAACTTTTTGAAGTACTCTTGTACATGGTTTAGAATCAATTTGTTGTAGAAGGACCATACCAGTAATATCACATAATTAACTAATTGGTGGCATAAGAAGAGGGTAGAAGGAGTGAGTACAGTCAGACTATTTTTAAGTTCAATGTAGTCTGCTTTCAGGGTC
>NW_007834935.1:0-747 GCF_000696425.1 Galeopterus variegatus
TGATACCTCTGAAATACAAGGAATCATTTGAGACTACTATAAACAACTATACGCCAACAAACTTGAAAATCTGGAGGAAATGGATAAATTTCTGGAGACACACACTACCAAAACTGATCCAAGATGATGTAGAAAATCTGAACAGACCAATAACAATAAAAGAGATTGAAGCTGTTATCAGAAGGCTCCCAACAAAGATAAACCCAAGTACAGATTAATTCACAGCAGAATTCTACCAAACATTCAAAGAGGAATTGACACCAATTCTCTACAAACTATTCCAAAAGATTGAAACAGAGGAAATTCTCCCAAACTCATTCTTTGAAGCAAACATCACCCTGATACCAAAACCAGGTAAAGATACAACAAAAAAAAGAAAACTAAAGGGATATCCTTGATGAATATAGATGCAAAAATCCTTAATAAAATACTAGCTAACAGAATACAGCAACACATATGCAAAATTGTACACCATGATCAAGTGGGATTCATCCCAGGGATGCAAGCTTGGTTCAACATAAGCAAATCAATAAATGCAATACACCATTTCAATAAAATCAGACACAAGGACCATATGATCTTCTCTATAGACGCTGAAAAAGCATGTGATAAAATTCAACACTCATTCATGATAAAGACTCCATACAAGTTAGGTATAAATGGAAAGTATCTCAACGTAATTAAAGCCATATGTGATAAACACACTGTCAATATCATCCTGCACTGGGAAAAGCTGAAAGCTTTTCC
>NW_007834936.1:0-747 GCF_000696425.1 Galeopterus variegatus
ATTTTATATTTAAGGGGGTAGGGAGAGGTAAAATAGCAGATCCAAGTCCCCAGTGTTGGCAGATCCAGGTAGAGTGTCCAGATTTCCTGACAAGTTCTATGCTATTTCTTATGTCACATGCTCCCAGTCACCTTATAGTCTGAGCTTAAAGTTAAATTATAAGTTCTGAAACATAGTATGGCATGAGATTTAATATTGGAAACCAAGGTGGTCCTTTAATAACCCACATGTATGCCTTAAGATGATTTGTTATGTTGGCTCATTGAATTCCTGAAAGAATCAAGTTGAAAGGAAAGGTGAGTGGGAAGACACATATGAAAAATTAGCTTCATTGTTTATTTACTTCTAATGAATTTTTTAAAAGTGGGTTTTATAGGGCTGCCCAGTTACTTCATCTGGTTAGAGTGCAGCCTTGTAAATACTAAAGTCACGGGTTCAAATCCCCATACTGGCCAGCTGCCAAAAAAAATAAAATAAAAGCAAATATAATTTTTTTAAAAAAGTGGGTTTTATACCTTAATGGTAAATGAGAAAAAGGAAAAGTGTTCATGTGTTTGTTTACAGATGGCTAATTCTAAGAATATGGAATGGATTTAGCCTATGGCAAAAATGCATGCAAGAATTAGTAAGGATGGGCTGAAGGTCAAGAGATTATCTAGACCTTCCATTCATAATTCTGATATTCCTTGTGCCTCTTCTTCCTTGGTTTCTCAGTCCCTGCTTTGTCCTAGTATCACTTTATTTTTT
>NW_007834937.1:0-747 GCF_000696425.1 Galeopterus variegatus
TTTGTTTGTTTGTTTGTTTGTTTTGACTGGTAAAGGAATCACAACCCTTGGCATGGTGTGGTCTGCACCACGCTCAGCCAGTGAGTGCACCGGCTATACCTATATAGGATCCGAACCCACGGCCTCTGCGCTACCAGCGCCGCACTCTCCTGAGTGAGCCATGGGGCCGGCCCAGTAACTGATTTTTTAAGTAAATGTCAACTTATGTCACCTAGTGTGCTCAAATATTCTAAATTTTGAAATTGCTAACAATTCAGTATTGAATAGAGTTTTTTTGGTTTTTGGTTTTGTTTTTTGGCTTTTTGTTTTGTTTTTTGTTTTGTATTTAAGTCATTCAGTACTGGGTAAAGCTACTATGCAGAAAGCAGTTTTTCTGAATAAACAGAAATGTCCTGCCTTTTTGAGCATACAGCAGTATTTCACCAGATGTCAATGTTTTATTGCTGTTCTATTCATTCATTCTCTTAAATCCACCTGCTTTCAAAAACGACAAATTAAAACTGGATCTTTTGTCTCCTTTAAGCAAAGTAAAATTGAAAAAGAATCTTGAGAATGTGAACAGGCACGGTTTGCGAAAAGAAATAGTCAGTTGGCATATTTTAAAGACTGTTTAAGTTATCTCTATCACCTACTGGTACTTAGCTAGTTCTTTCTTAAAAACAGGGCTCTCGTTTGAATGCTATTGCTTATAATAGTAAATATTTGTTGCAATAGCCTCAGTTCAGAAGAAAGTCAAAGAATGGCCCA
>NW_007834938.1:0-747 GCF_000696425.1 Galeopterus variegatus
ACTGAGTGGTTCCAAAGGTCTTTTTTACCTCACAACACTCTCTTCTCATTCTGAAAAAGATGGGAAGCCAGAAGCCCTGTCTTGCCTGCGTGCCTCCCTCTCTGTGGGAAGGTTGGTGGCTTGTGAGCCTCTTTGTCCACCTGTGTCAGGCCATGCTTTGGAAGGTGGCTTTTCAAGTTGTGTGCATGGTGTGAAGTGGAGGAATGGCAGGCTGGTTCAGTCATCACATGGCAGAGTGGCAGCACCAGGGTGAGGACTGCACCCAGTAATGAGGGGACAGAAACACTCCCCAAGCCCCAAGGGATCAAGGAGCTGATCTCAGAAGGGGAGTGTTATGGGTCAAATGTGTCCCCCAGAAGTTCATGTATTAGAAACTTGATTTCCATGGTAACAGTGTTAATAGAGTGGGAAATCCAATTATGGCATTTGAAAGGTGGGGCCTTTAGGAGAAGATTAGATTGTGGGGACTGTACCCTCATAAATGGATTAATTCATTCATGGAGTAATGGGCATGGTTCTGATGGCTTTATAAGGAGAGCAAGTGAGAAGGTTAGCTCTCTCTCTTGCTCAGGCCGTTAGCCATGTGGTACCCTGTGTTACTGTAGAGAGTCACCACCCATGAGAAGGCCCTCACCAGATGTGTTCCCTGGACTTTGGACTTCCCAGCCTCTAAATCTGTAAGCAATAAATATTATTTCTTTATAAATTACCAGTTTCAAATATTGTTATAAGCAATAGAAATGGACT
>NW_007834939.1:0-747 GCF_000696425.1 Galeopterus variegatus
CTCAGGGCCTGCCCAGGAACCTGAGGCATGGAGAAGGGGACTGGACTTCTCTCCCACAACCAGGCACACCAAGCCAGCACCTCGGGGCCTGCCCACTGTCCCGGGGCATGGAGAAGGGGACTGGACCACCCTCCCACAACCAGGCACACCATGCCAGCACCTCAGAGCCCACCCAGGGACCAAGGACATGGAGAAGGGGACTGGACCCCTCTCCCAAAAAACCAGGCACATGGCGCCAGCGCCTTAGGGCCTGCCCAGGGACCAGAGGCATGGAAAATGGGACCAAACACACCCCACCACTAGGCATACTGCCAGTGCCAAGGAGCATGCCAAAACAGCACCTCCACGTGGGGTGGCCCACCATAGCCACCACAATAACCATGGCTGCTGCAAAAGCGACTAGGTGCCACAGCCACCACGCAGATGGTCCACCAACCACTGGAGTGCATTCACACAAGAAGAGTCACCAGCAGAGACAAAGAAAAGAAGAGGATGTCTCTTTCCACAAAACCCATTTCAGAGTGACAGAAGAAGCATCTCCTCTATGATAATATTGGGGGACATGATCACATCTCTCAGCATTGGACAGATTATCTAGGCAACAGGTTAACAGAGTAACCATTACTCTTTCAGAAGGAGAGAAGAAATCTAGGGCAATTAGAAGTGGGAAGGGGAGATAATGGGGGAAGGGAGAGGTTGGACAAGGGGCATAAAGAATAATTATGATTTGTAACAATATATATGCTA
>NW_007834940.1:0-747 GCF_000696425.1 Galeopterus variegatus
TTAATGTGTTATGAAAATGTCTGTGATTTCTTACCAGGTCTCAGGTACTACTAATTGCTATTATTTGTTGCCTGTATTCATAATGGGAGGAAATGCTTAATGTCAGTTATAAATTAGTGAAAATAAAGATGTATTTGTTTTCCTATCTAAGTTCATAGGCATCCCGAATTCTCTCCAGTTCACCTCTTGGGTGCTGTGGACCCCAGGTTAAGAACCCCTGTTCTGGGGAGCTAGTCCCTGGGGACCATCCAGGCAGAGAGAAGGGGTCAGGCCCCTGTTGCACACTGGTCCTTTCCCAGGAGCAGGACGTGGAGATCAAGGAAGCTGGTTCATCCTATAGTCTCCATCCCCTCCTCAGAGACTGCTGCAAAGGAGCATCACGAGATTCCTTACTTTCTGTAGTTTGGAGCTTTGAGTGCACTGATCTATTGTACCTCTGAGAAAAACCATGCACCATGTTCACCGGATTTGATTTGAACCATTGTCAGAGATGTGAATCTTATTTGTTTATTCTTCAGCCTTTAAACATACCAGCCCATTTTATTTGTTTGAAAGAAATTCTATCTTTTAAAGCAGGGTTCATAACTCCTACAAGGTGAGAAATATAAACTTCCTTATAAAGGCTGTGAAGCATCGAGTAGATGAGGAGGGAGAAAACAAAGCTAGCCTCATGAGCTTCTATTCCTTGTATCCCATCGAAAGATATTCTTTCCAAAGTAGTTATTTTAATGTATGGAAACATGTTTT
>NW_007834941.1:0-747 GCF_000696425.1 Galeopterus variegatus
GCTAACAGAATCCAACTGTGTTAAAATAGTAAAAATAAGGCATCCTGACCATGTGGATTATGAGGCTGTGCTGCTACACCACATTTTCTTACTAAATTTTCTCACTGGTGACTGATTGTGAAACAGGCTTTTTCTAAGTGTGAAATTAAGACCCTCTCTGATGCAAGAGTTTTGTCTCTATGAGAAACTTGTTTAAAATTAGGTTTGTACAGAAAGAAAAAACAGGAAGAAAGTAAATTCTCAATAATTGAGTTCTTTCTGTGTATCAACCTCATACTAGGCACCATTCCATGGTATTTTCACTTATTCCAACAGAAATTCTCTGAGGTTTAAGTAGCTACCACTCTCATTTCCCAGAAAGGCCTAGAGAGAATAACTAGCTGAAAGTGGTAAACAACAAAGGTGGATGAAGCAGAGTCTCTGGCTTTTAGATACTCTGGGATGACACAGTTATGGAAACCTCACTGCTTGAGGTTAGGCATTCACTTTTTAATGATGTGTGGATGGGGTAAGGAAGTACCAATATTTTGATGTGATTTGTTGCTCAGAGAAACTTAACTTGTAGATGGAAGCCTGAAGGGTGAAAGCAGTTCAATTTGAGGGTGGCCTAATTGGGCCAGTCTTATACAAGAAGACGATAGATGTTTCCTTGGTGAACATTTATGGGGACATTCACAGGAGGCTAACATGGAAGGTACATACTAACCTAGCTTCCAATAGGTAGAAAACATCAAATGTGTAACAAAA
>NW_007834942.1:0-747 GCF_000696425.1 Galeopterus variegatus
CCCCCTTCATTAACTGTGAGTTCTTCTGGGGCTCTGAGTATGTATCCTGTATTCATCTTTATATCTCCAATTCCTAACAGAGTCTGGCACATAGTAGGCACTAAAATATTTGTTAAATAGATATGGAATAAATTATTCCTTTTATATAACCACTGAATTACAGATGCATTTTCCTATACTACAACCAAATTCATGCATTACTTAATGCCAAACAGAAGCAAGGTTAGTTTACATGATCTTTAGCTTGACCCCTGAAAGATTATTTAATAAGAAGCATAAAAATTGTAATCAAATCTTGATAAGCCATCAAAGAGTGGGACAGGAAAGAACTATTTATTAAAAATAGTTTAACATGAAAAAGTCTAATGGATATTCTAAAATCACATTGCTCCTTAGCGTTATTAGCTATATAAAATTAGGCTGTCAAATACTGGTTTATGAATAGTCAGTAAGGAAGAAACAGAATCTCAAGGGACAAATCACTGTCACTCACAGAAGACTACCTGGCAGACTAAGAATTAAGTTCACTCTTCGGGGCATGCTATCCTCAGCTGTTATAAATATGCTGGAATGCCTCTGTCAGCATGCTCAATAAAGAGGCTGCCGTCACCAATATGGTGCTTGTAAGGAGCAGTCTGTTGCTCAGAGGAAAAGAGAACAAAGACATTTTGTTTCTAATTATTGTCACTTTGCCTTTTAGCTCAGCTGAGCAGTTTCATGACCAGTAAAACAGAAAGGATTCTGAAC
>NW_007834943.1:0-747 GCF_000696425.1 Galeopterus variegatus
CACCAAAAACTCATCCTCAAATTACTTAGAGTTGATAGTAATGGTTTACATTCTTTGTGGAAGTAAATACTTTCTAAATGTAAAAACTTAATGGAAGAAGATGAATCTCCATAGAGCATTAGTGATAATGCACTCTTTCTTAAAACGATTACCCTAAGCATTTGTGTAATCAGCAAAAATCCAACCTATTTTATTTGTGGCTAGGCATCATGAAAAACAAACAGGCGTAAAGCCATCAAAGAGAAATGACTGTAAAACACGCAACTGAACCATGCCAACAATAACTAGGAAATCCTCACAAGTTTATAATTTTGAAAATAGAAGTAAATGTAGCTCAGATTAAAAAGGGATTCAGAACATCAAATGCTTAATCTTTTTATTTTTTATTTTAGGGCCTGGCCTGTAAACATGATGACTCTCAGCCTGTCTTATTATTTTTGCTTCCATGTGGTCAGAAACACAGAGGAGTCTTATTTCTCAGGATATTTTGAAATTTCAGTTTCACACCCTACTGTGAAACAGATACAGTAGAAACAGACGAAAACAAAGGGCTTATTGTTGTGATGTTTAAAGAAAGTGTTTTCTTTTAAATATAAGAATAATTCGATCTTTTACTTGATTTAAATTTGGGCACTTTGGAGGTAATTGTTATTCCAGGGCATGAGGTGACGGAAAGATGGCAGTGGTACCTTCGCCTCCAATGCTGCCCCTTCCACAGGGAGGGGTCACATGTAAACAAAACAGAGT
>NW_007834944.1:0-747 GCF_000696425.1 Galeopterus variegatus
AATATTGACAGTAGATATTACTATTTAGTGAGTGCTCACTGTGCATCAGGCACAGTTTAGTGCTCGCAACGGCTATGAGGCAGGTATCCACATTTCACAGATGAATAAATTAAGGTTTAAAGAGGATAATTCACTTGCCCATGATTACACAGCTAGCAAGGGTGGAACTAGAGTCAGATCCCCACATCTGTTCACCTCGAAAGCCTGAACTTGTAACTGCAGCTCCACATTATCCCCCACATGTGTTTTTCTTTATGAAAACAAGATTCTATCACACAGTCTCCTACTGTTAGATCATTATATTGCTTCCAGTTTATATTCATTTTCCGTTGCTGCTTCTAACAAATTGACACAAATTTAGTGGCTTAAAACAACATATATTTATTCTTCTACAGCTCTGGAAGTCAGATGCTTAAGATGAGTCTTCCAGGGCCAAAATCAAGGTTTCAGCAGGGCTGGTTCCTTCTGGAGCCTCCAGGAGAGAATCTGTTCCTTGCCTCTTCCAGCTTCTAGAGGCTGCCTGTATTCCTCAGCATGTGACTGCATGACTCAATCTCTGCTTCCATGATGATCTCTCTGCTACCCCTGTCTCCCTCTTATAAAGACTCTTGTGATCAAATTGGGCCCACCCAGATAATCCAGGATAATCTCTCCAAATCAAGACAATCTCCCCTTAGTCACATCCGCAAAGACCCTTTTACCATGTAAGGTAATATATTCACAGGTTCCAGGGATTAGGATATGGAC
>NW_007834945.1:0-747 GCF_000696425.1 Galeopterus variegatus
TCTTTAGTACTGACAATGCCCTTTAAATAAACCAGTTAATTTTGATGTATTTTAACATGTCATTTGAGAAACTCCAGGGAATTTCCCAAAGCCATACTAAACTAAAAGGTTAGGCTGTTTAATTCTGGGACACCTTGTCAAGCAACCAAAGGTGAACAAACAAGAAATTCCATGGAGCCATGCCACACACATGGGACCCCCTTGTAGCCTGCAGAACAAGTGGTATCACTCCTCAGGCTCCCATGCCGTTCCTTATAGTAGGATGGCTCATGGCAGATGCCAACTTGAGTATGATATAGCATAAATTCCCATTAAAGCTAACTTTATTTTTCCTTATAAGCAAATGTTTTATAAATAGTTTGTTTGAAACTAGTGTGTTGTAAGAGATATTTCTGCCTACCTATCAAATGTGGGAAATAACCACTTTTTGTGTGAATAAGTATGTTGGATTTGCAATTAATTTTTGTTAAACATTTCTAGTATACCGATGTATTACAAAGTCAGAAAAGCTAAAAATTATATTTCCTGTATGTTATTGTAGTTAAGCTGTGATTTTTGGTTCAGAGAATCAGGTATATTTATTTAAGATTTGGAATGTTTGCTGAAGTGAAAGTGGCATTACTGATGCTTTTACCATGTCTACCATTTTTTTTTTAGAGGCTTTTTCTACCCAGGGGCTTTATCAAAGGACCCAGTATCCAATAACAGTTTTTAGGAAATCAACAGATCGAGTATAATTATTTATAC
>NW_007834946.1:0-747 GCF_000696425.1 Galeopterus variegatus
TATGCATTATCAAAGAAAGGAACCTGCTGGGATTGGACTGAGGAAGTAGAGCAGGCATACTGAGCTACAAAAAGGGAAATACAGCAAGTACAGGCTTTACAAGTGGCTAATCCCACTAAGCCTTTTGAATTAGACGTACATATAACCCAAAAGGGGTTAGGGTTTGTGGCAGAGACAAGACCGATTCCAAACACTTACAGTATTCTGGTCTTAGCTCTGGAAGGGCACTGAAGTGCATTATTCTCTAATAGAAAAACAGTTAGCAGCTGTGTATTCTGCTTTGATGGCCACTGAAGCTATCATAGGAACTGCCAAAGTCCTAGCAAGGATGACATACCCCATAACATGTTAGCTGCACATGTGGGCAACCAACCCTAAAGTGGGTTTAGCTCAGACCCCCCACTCTGTCTAAATGGGGAGCATATATAGAACAAAGAAGCACCGTGTCAATAAGACCTCTATCCAAAGAGTTGCAAACTGTGCTAGGACCAGTAGAGGTTGTGGAGGAAACTTTGGCACAAACATTACCCATGGAGGTGGAGGCTACACCTTTCCATGAGGTACAGGGACCTATCACAGAGCAAGCTTGGTATACAGATGGTTCTAGCATGGGACCATCAGCATCATGGACAGATGTTGATGTCCAGCCCTTAACAGATACCATGTAATATGAAAAAGGTACAGGGCAATGGGCTGAACTGAGAGCAGTATGGATGGTGATAAAAATGAGCCTGGGCCATTAACCAT
>NW_007834947.1:0-747 GCF_000696425.1 Galeopterus variegatus
GGGCTGCCAGTTTGGTATGGCTGCCTCAGTGTCTGCTCAGTTGGCCACTAGTGCCTTGGGTACATGGTCTCCTCAGGTCTTGGCCCTCTCTGGGGAATCACCTCTCTGGTCAGCATGCACTCGGCCAGGCTGGGGATGGAGTCGGGCAGTGGCAGTGAGGCCTACCAGCTGGATTTCACACCAGCACTACAGGGCGTGTGCCACAATTGTTATTTTTGTTGTTGCTAAATAAATGTAACAATTTTTCTAGCTCTGTGGATTCACTGAAAACATATGGACTAAATTTCCACATCTCTTACCATTTATTTTCCCTTCATCATCCTCTACCTCATTCATAACCACATATACAGACTATACTTGCCAACTTCTCCCCACAGCGAAAAGTTAACAGGTGAGCATAAAGCTCTGGCCATCCTTTTAATAATACCCAATGAGTACTCAGAAGTCCATAACTCAGTGTCTTTACATCTGGGTATTTAAGAAAGAATTTTCCTAGATGATACTCCCCCCTACCCAATGCTATATTATCCTATATTTTGTTAATATTTGATGCTACAAAAAAATCACCAAATAGGCATTTTTAACAGATTTTCTACACTTTTTGCAAGAAGTTTTGAATCAATTTTTTCAGGTTTATAATATTCTGTTCAAATTATTTGATCCATATCCTACTACCTCTGATTCTAAGTTGAGCATCATTTATATTGTTTTCCAAGAGAGGACTTCAGAAATTTATTTTAGCTATAT
>NW_007834948.1:0-747 GCF_000696425.1 Galeopterus variegatus
TAGTTGAGTTATCTCCCACACCAGGGCGTGAGCTCCTCAGGGGAGGATCCCACAGCACACAGTTCCTTTTTGAATCCCCCCAGCATGGGCCGACTCGGGGCACCCGCCGGCAGTCAGCTCTCCAGCAGCTTCAAGCAAGCTCGGGAGTGCTCCGGCCACACCTCTCCCAACCAGAAATCAGTTTGGGGTTCTTCCGAACTGATGGCCACAGAGATGGTGTCTGCCTCCTAGAAACAGGAAGTTTACCTGGGGCCGAAGCCCAGGGTGTGGTGGAGTGACAATCTGGCCGGGCTCCTCTTCCCTGCCCTCCTGATGCTGGCTGGGGGCTCCCCATGCCACCATCCCCGCCAGAGATCCGTGGGGGGAGTGGTATTGGAAGCTGGTCCGCAGGCCCCTGAGGGCCCCGCACCAAGGCACGCATGTGGCACGGCTCAGTGAGGAGCCACGCCAAGCTAGGAGACCAGGTCTGGCCGATCCAAGCCGGCCGGCTCCACCCCCACCCGAGAAAATGGAGGCAGCGCTGGTGCCAGTGCCTAGCCTGCTGTGGTAGGCGGGAGCTGGACGGGCGTTTGCCCTGCAAGCAGGGCCAGGCTTGGGGTCACTCACAGAGCTCACAAAGCTGGGCCGGTCAGGTGCCTTCCTCTCTGTTTCCACTTCGTTGCTGCCGTCTTTCTTGGCCTTTGTTGCCTCAGGCTGCTCACTCGGTCCCGCGGCGCAGCTCGGGCGCTCTCAGGAATCTTCTTTTGT
>NW_007834949.1:0-747 GCF_000696425.1 Galeopterus variegatus
TTTGGATTTTGGTGATGAATTATTAGCAAGCATAATTAAGCTCGAGAGTAATGGATGATTCTAAAAGATATTGTCTAAATTTGGGATTTAGAGCAAGATAGTAAATATTTTAGGCTTTATGGGCCATATGATTTCTATTGCAGTTACTCATCTCTACTACTGCAGTGTGAAAACAGCCATAGATAATATGTAAACACATAATTGTGTAGGTATGCTCTAATAAAACTTTATTTGTAAGAACAAGCAGGGGGCCAGATTTGGCTCTAGGCTGGAGTTTTCTGAACCCTGGTCTGAATCACTGATTTTCATTCTTCTGGAGAATATGCTTCTTCATGAGAACCTAATGAGAGGTGTAGAAAAAATAAACATTTATGTGCAGCTGTATGTACACACACACACACACACACACACACACACACATGCATATGTACACAAAGTACTAAGCCTTCAGAACTCTTAGTCTAGATGTTGTTTTCCTGACAGAGCCCTTGTAATGGCCTGCTGGATGCTCTGGGACAGCCGTTCTTTAAAAAAAAAGATTTTTTTTTCCCCTGCTGAGCTCACATCAGAAACTCCTGACTTGAATCAGACTCAGCATGGTCCATGGAGACATAGAGGAGAGTTCTTGAACTGGAAGGGACAGCCCCACATCAAGGGGCTTTAAAGGGAAGAAGCCATGGACATGTTGGAAAGCGGGGAGAAGTGTACTTTGGGAGAGTCAGGGGTTGGAGGCAGTTCAGTTGTGAC
>NW_007834950.1:0-747 GCF_000696425.1 Galeopterus variegatus
GTGATATTATTTATCATGAAAACCCATAATTCTTAATTGGCTTAGTAAAGAGGTGAGCTGGTATTGTAGATGCACTTAATGACAGCATTAATAATCATCACCACCATTAATTAGCACCTGCTCTGAGCAAAGCAGTGCACAGATGCCATCTCGTTTAATTTTTGTGGAAACACTGGGAAATTAGCATTTGTATCACAGTTTTGTAGTTGAGGAATTATAGTCTCAGAGAAAAGTTAACGTTTTCAAAAATACTAGCTGATGGCTCTTCTCATTAGGTCAACCTCCCCCAGGTCAGAGAGTGACTGAATATCAGAGAGAAGATCGAAAAGAAAAAAACAAAACATCTCTAGGCCTTCATTCATCTCAGAGGACAAAACAAAAATGGCTAAGGTAAATAGAGACACATTCACACATTCACGTGCACACACACATTCTAAACGAGAAGCCTGGCATTGATATAAGTTCTTTGTTGAAATATTTTAGTTAATCCCCTAGCACACTTGTGAGGAGGATATTATTTTCCTTATTTTACTGATGAGAGAAGGAAAGGAAAGTTTGGAAGGTTAAATTGCCTCCAGATTCGGCAAGTGACAAATTCTGTATTTGAACTCACAATGCACATGCACCTGGAGACTATGTCCTTTCCTATGTCACATTGACCTTTACTGCTGTGTAAAAGCAGTTTGCGAGTGGAGGGCACTAACAGTGATACAAAGATAAACAAGACGTAGCCTTGACCTTAAACAG
>NW_007834951.1:0-747 GCF_000696425.1 Galeopterus variegatus
AAACTGGGGAGGGCTCTCTGGCTTCTGCTGGTACCAGTATATGTACTATCAACACTGAAGGTGCTGTTCACGGTGAAGGTGAGTCCGCCAGATGTTCCCAGAGATGCAGAGAGGGAGGGCAGTTGAGTCAGCACAGGCTGGGAGAGGGATCCTACAGGCACAGACACTCATAGGTGAAAAAGCAGAAACAATAGTTGAGCTGCTGGGAAAGCAGACCCAGAGGGAACTGACTCAGTCTGGGGGGCTGTCCTAGACAATTGAGGCCTCTTCCTACCTGGGAAGTGGGAGAGGAACATGAGGAGGAGACTGTCGCAAGCTATGGTGGACACAGCCCTCCTGAGGTCCAGATTTGCAGTGGGCTGCCCCAGGCCTCTCTTATCCCCCACCCAGGTGTCACACAACGTTATTAATGAAAACGTGTTAAACCCACTGACTACCCCCATCTCTCCTCATACATTTATTCAGGACCTGTAGGCTGGTGGATGGGGGAGATTGGCAGGCAGGGCCTGGGAAGGACCACAACCAGAGAGGACACAGCTGCTGTGTGTGGATCAGTGAGCTCAGCCTCCACTGCCCAAGCCCTGGGGATTTGGGGGATGGCACAGCTGTGGATGTCCACTGTGCAGACCCTGAGACAGACCCACAGTGCCCCCTGCTGCCCACTGGACAGACATCAGGCTCTCAGTGGAAATTATGTCAGTGGAGTCACCTGAGAGCCTGGTCACTGTCAGTCCTCAGACACCCAGG
>NW_007834952.1:0-747 GCF_000696425.1 Galeopterus variegatus
TAGAATAAAAATGAGGACAAAGTTGGGAACAGAGTTATGTGTAGTAGCCACAGGAGGTGACGTGAAGACTCCCATCACTACCGATGGCAGGGACAATGACTCTTTTCTCCAAGTCTATGGATGGAGGTTAACCAACCTAAACTTTGTACCTAAGTCCTGTGAATACACCCTCGTATAATAAAGTCAATAAAAGATCTAGTGAAATAAATCATTCAGGGAAAAGTTTCTACCTCTAGAACTCTTGGAAACACCTTTGCTATGAGGTATGATGAGCCTGTTCACCTTGGTTAATTCTGCTGGTTCGTTCGCTCTGTTGCACCCTAAAGGTCTTCTATTTTTTTTTTTAATAATGCAAAACAGTTGCTATTTCTAAATTAAACATTTACTATTTTATTTTATTTTTCCTTTTTGTCTTTTTTTGTGTCCGGCAACAGATTGCAACCCTCAGTGTCGCGCCCGTACCGGACCGGGACCGGCAATGGGATCGCAAACCTGGTGCCATGCCCGCACTTCGCCCAGCCAGTGAGCGGGAAGCGGTCTGCACGTGGGATCCGAACCCTCAGCGGGAGCGCCGCCGAGCTCCCAAGCGGTGCACTGTAGCAGTGCGCCACCGGGCCGGCCCAACATTTACTATTTTATTAGGTCGTTCATCTTAAGCATGTGTAAAGAGACACTGAAAACTTGAGAAGCAGAAAGCTTTGAGTCATGGATTGTACGTTTTTAAAAAAATGTCTCAAGAGATCCTTT
>NW_007834953.1:0-747 GCF_000696425.1 Galeopterus variegatus
TGTTGACACACTTTGTCCCTGGGACCAGGAAAGGCTCCCCGGTGGCCTACTCCCTGCCAGATTGGTACATCCACCACAGCAAGCCACCAACGGCCGACCAGCGAGAGTGAGTGTCTTCAAGCACCCACATTTTTGTTTACAGGGAGAAAATTAGCCTGATTTGAATTTTAAAGATACAAATATCTAATACAGGTAGCAAGTGTATGATACTACAACTCCAGGTACTATGTCACAATAGCCAGATCTCTGGGAGATGTAGCATAAGTTGCGGAAACCCAGAGTTCTGGAAACCTGCAGCATTCATTTTGTGCCGCCCAAGAGTCATGGGGCTTTGGACGACTTCTCAGTAAATGCCTCAAGTTTTGTTCTCTGTCCCATAGGACCTGACCGTGTCTACCTGCCATAGATCAGCAGCCTAGCCCCAAGCCTTCTGCTCATTAGAGATGAAAGGCACTAAATAAAGCTAGAAATATAGAAAACCTTAAATTCCTCTGGTGATGACAGAGGTATTGGGAGTCCTTGTCCCCATAGTATTTGAAGTGTCTATGACATGCCTCTTTGCAGGCATGCCAATGGTGTCTTCCAAACCACCTCTCTTGGACTGAGAAGTAACAAAAAATCATTTTGGATCACTTTCCCACATTTTTGCTTGGAAAACAGGACCACCATAGATATGTTTCCAAGTAATCCAGTGTCACTTAAATGCTCTGACTAGGGTCACAATGAGGTTTTTGTCTTCAGGATTCC
>NW_007834954.1:0-747 GCF_000696425.1 Galeopterus variegatus
CCTATAAAAAAAGATTTCAAAAATTGGGGGTTGCATTAGCATGAATAGGCTAAGTTATGCTAAGGTAATAAACAGCCACCAAATCTAAGGGGCATAAAGATGAATAGTTTATATCTTGCTCTTGCTGTATGTCCAGCACAGGTTAGCAGGGGCTTCTACTAATCATTAACCTGTCTTACTCCATCACTTTGCCATGTTGCCATCTCCAAACAAGGCTTAGGGTTTGCTGCAGCAGGGGCAGAGGGCATGGAGAATCACACACTTATTAAATGCTTCTACCTAAAGACTCACTTGTTAATTCCCTTCAGACTGCAAGACCACGTCTCACTTCAAGAGGGCAAGGCCTCAAATAGGAATGCCGGTGAGCACTAGTAAATAGCTACATGTGCATGCACAGTGCTTATAAAACAGATAAAGGGAGCCACTTTATAACTTCACACTGGAAAAATTTACTCTTTAAAGCAGCCCTATGTAGAATTTTTGTTAACAAAAGACTATTTTTAGATATAAGTGGACTCCCACCCTCTAATTTTCCTATCTGGAAAGTCTGCACTTCTAGGTTCTTTATTTTCTTAAAGTGCACACAGCTACTGCAGAAATTCCTACTCAAATGGATTACAGTAGACCTGGACACATCCCCCCTTCAATGTTCTCAGTGCCTCATGCTGCTGCCTATGGAGGGTCTCCACCATTCACAATGATTCATCAAATCTGTCATACACCCTGATACTTGCTAAGGGCCAGCAG
>NW_007834955.1:0-747 GCF_000696425.1 Galeopterus variegatus
AAGGCATCGAGTCTGCTCCCTGACGTTTGTGTCCCCATCTCTCTAAAGTTGACCTGACGCCCCCGACACGTCACTGCTTCGAAGCAAGACCTGTGACGTGTCCAGCTCTTGAGCTTGTCCCCCACGCTCTCTCCTGGGCCTCACCGGCACATGTGCCCAGACAGGCAGCGGACAGGAGGGCTCAGCCCCTGGCGCCCACTCTGGAGCCAGGCACTCAGAGGAGAGCAGCGGGGAGTGTGGCAGGGGGCGCTGTGTGGGCCGCACAGGAGCCGCGGGCTCGGGGGCTGCGGCTGCAGGGAGGGGGGTGGCCAGGACCCCGGGGAGGAGGCGCCAGCCTCACTTGTGGTGCTGGGAAGACAGAGGGACTGGTGTCATGCTGCAGCCTGATGGCGATCGAGGCTCCTAAAGGCATACAACTGGCAATTAAACCTCCATCTGTCCTTCCTAAAACCTGCGTCCTTTACCGTTGCACTGGATTCCGGGAGATCACAGCTGTGTAGCATCTGACTTGAAGATATTCAACCAAAATCCTCAACGTCCTTATCGTGTGGAGAGACAGAAGTCACTAAAAACTTCCTCGAGGGTGGCTGCCAGGGACAAGGGGAAGGGAGGAGAGGAGAATTGTTGTTAAGTGGATACAAAGTTGCAGTTTCACAAGATGAAAAAGTTCAGGAGATTGTTTGCACAACAATGTGAGTATACCTAGCACTACTGAACTGTACACCTAAAAAAGAACATGGTAAATTT
>NW_007834956.1:0-747 GCF_000696425.1 Galeopterus variegatus
TTTCTTGTCAAGGGCAGCATGCTTAAAATATAGCTTGTGAAACTTTTGAATATGTACTGTGAATTTTAAGGTCTGCAAATCAATGTAGAATGTTTTGTCTTAGAGAAAAATAATTCTCACTGCTTTCAGTATATATACATGAATAATAAAGTTGAATTTATATGCATATAAAAAGATGCAGACACATAATGTATTACAATTAAAATATATCCTGTATTCCCAGCCAAATTATTTCTTAGACTTATGACCTTACTGCAAGTAATGTTTAATAAAGAATCTACAATGTGTAACTCCTCAGTAAATTATTAAAAGGACCGGCATTCCTACTGTAAAATATCAACACAAGTGGTATAAAATATGCCTTGACTCTTAATGAACGTGTGCTGACATTCCTGTGGCACAGGAGAGGAATGGGTAATAAGTGTCCTTCAAGGTTGTCCTCATTCCCCCTCCGTTGTCAAAGGTACATCATTGTGCCTCCTCTATTAAAGAACTGCTTGTTATTTCAAGTCACTGTTATTTTTAGATGCTCACAATTAGGCATTTGTGGTAGGAAAGTAGAGAAGCATTTGAAAGGTATACTCAAGTTTGGGAGTGACTGGCTGAGAAATCAAAATGGGTGAACCTTACAACTCTGTCAGTTTCTCCTTGCCCCTCCCCCAGGTCGGAAAATGACAGTATTGGTTGTAAATTATCTCAAATCTCTCTCCCCCTCTCCCACCTCCCCCCTCTCCCTCCCTCCCGCCA
>NW_007834957.1:0-747 GCF_000696425.1 Galeopterus variegatus
AAAAGAAAAAAATGAGGCTAAAGAGATATGACAACTAAATTCATTCACTGTACTGTTCTTTCGACTTTTCTATAAGTTTGGATTTTTTCAAGATAAATGGGGAGGGAAGCAGACAATTCTCCTACTTGGGAGGATGGTGAGATGTTACAAGCCTCCGCACAAAACTCAAGGAATACATTAAGTATGAAGAGAAAGGAGAGAGCCTCGAGAAGCAGGGGCTATTTAAACCGATGCTGACTTGTAAACCACACTTGTACCTGAAGCTTCCATTCATTATTGCTGAAAACAGTCGTAGAAAAGAAAACAGTCTATGTGTTAAATCTGCCTATCTAAACTTTCCTATGCCATAGATTCAATTAAGTTATGGGAAATATTAAGGCACTTGTGTAGGTAATAAAGTATCATACAACCCTCTCAGTAACATGTGAAAAATCTGTTAACAGGGAATTCTGCAATTATCTATATAGAAATATATAAATCCTACATATAGACACCATATGTATATATATAAAATCAATAATGTGAAAGAAAGATTTGTTCTCTTATCTGGGGGGAAAATAATTTTCCCCAATTTTATCTTTTCCATATGAAAATACTTTTAGCTTCACCCAAAGTTGTATGTTTTCTTTTTCTTTTTGGCAGCCAGCAGGTATGGGGATCCAAATTATTTTCTATTAATACTTCCATTCTGTTGCCTCACTATGTAAGCGTACATGTACATTTCTCAATTTCTGCTTCTCTAAAAGT
>NW_007834958.1:0-747 GCF_000696425.1 Galeopterus variegatus
AAATATTCTGAGCAAAAAAGGCCAGAAAAAAATTACAAACTGCATTATTTCATTTATATAATCTTCTTGAACAGGAATAACTCTCTACAGTGATAGAAGTCATATCAATGGTTGCCCTGTTTCAGGACTTGGGGAGATTGGCTGTATTGAGCAAGAAGGATACCCTTTGGGGTGGTAGAAATGTTCAATTTCTTGATTGTGATAGTGGTTACATTGATGCATACATTTGCCAAAACTCATCAAATAGGATACTTAAGTGCATTTTTATTTTATGTAAACTATACATCAATGAATTTCATATTAAAAGAAGAAAAACGATAATGAAATTAGTTCATTTCTTTCTTTTTTTATTTGGTAAATTATTAGAAAATATTCAAGGTAAAACTGTTGAGTCAATAGAGAACTTGTCCATAGAAGATTCTCCCTTTTAAAAAAGTCACATCGGAAAATTGTTTAGCATATTTTTATGCAAATAAAATTCTTCCTGGTATAATGATTAAAAATGAAAAATGGGCTAATTAAATGTGAAGAAGTTTTATGGTCCAAATTTCTTAATATACTGTTTCCTCCACAGAGTTGTGACCCTTCAACATTTGAAACTCGAGGACCAAATGAAACAGCTTTCCAAAGCGGATCATCATGAATCCCAAAGATTATAAAGCCTTCACTAAACCTGATTGGATACCTGTAAGTAAAATGATGAAAAATTTTCACCTACAGTGTATGTTTAGAAAAAATTAACATAAG
>NW_007834959.1:0-747 GCF_000696425.1 Galeopterus variegatus
ACTGGTCTATAACCAAAAAAGAGACACAATGCCCAGTAGGCTTCTCTGAATTTGAGACAACTTATTCCTCATTTGGGTGTGCTACTCCAGCCCATTTACCAAGTGACCCAAAAAGCTGCTAGTTTTGATTGGGATCCAGAGCAAGAGAAAGCTCTGCAATAGGTCCAGGCTGTCATGCAAGCTGCTCTACTACATGGGCCATGTGATCCAGCAGATCCAGTGGTGCTTGAGGTGTCAGTGTTTGGAGATTTTGCAGGCCCCTTGGGATCTTGGAGCAAAGCCCTGTCATCCTCCACAGATAACTTCTCTCCTGTTGAGAAATAGCTCTTGGTCTGCTAGTGGGCCTCAGTAGAGATGGAATGTTTAGCCATGGGACACTAATTTACCATGTGACCTGAGCTTTTCATCCTGAACTGGATGTTATCTGACTCACCAAGCGATAAAGTTGGGTGTGACCAGTAGCACTCCAGCATCAAATGGAAATGGGCCTGATTGGGCCTGAGCATGTCCAGAAGGCACAAGCAAGTGACATGAAGAAGTGGCCCAAGTGCTCAAGGTCCCCATTCTTTCTACACTGCCGTCTCTCTCCCAGCCTGCACTTATGGCCACACTGGGAGTGCCCTATGATTGGGTGACAGAGGAAGAGAAGACTTTGGCCTGCTTTACTGATGGTTCTTTAGACATGCAGACATCATCCAAAAGCAGACAGCTGCAGCACTACAGCCCCTCTCTGGGACATCCTTGAAG
>NW_007834960.1:0-747 GCF_000696425.1 Galeopterus variegatus
GCACACTCTCCAGTGCGCCACCGGGCCGGCCCACAAGCTTATTTTCTAAAATACGAAGCAAATAACAAGACAAATGGGACATGGATAAATTGATAAATGCTTGTGTCAGCTGTATTGGAGAAGCAGAGGCCTGGGGACCCTGCTCCACAGCATGGACAGGAGGGCAGTTTCCCCTTGCTCTGCTCTGATCAGCGTGTGGTAAACTGCTCTTGTCACTACAGAGCACTAAGTATGTGTTGGGCAGTTGCATGTTTATTTCAATATATTAAAAACTCATGTAGAAGCATGTACTCACGGTAGAATAGAAGTCCAAAGTGAACAGAGGAATCCAATGCAAAGGAAGATTCCCTCCCCTCTACCCCCAAGGCAGACCCTCCCCTAAGGCTGGAGAACATGGGAAGGTGCATGAGCCGCAAGGAGAGGCTGGAACTGGGGATTCATCGATCTCCCTCCACGGATCAGGATTCTTTTTTTTCTTTTTTTTGTAGAGGATTGTTATTAGTCCACCTATAGAGTTTGTTGCTGTGGTTGTTACTGTCGGAAGAAATGGACTATATTCAAAATAAATATTGCCTGAATGCGTCAAAATGATTGCATCCTTTTTGCAAATCTTGTTTCCTAATACAAAGATCATAAGGATTCAGTCCATTGGACGAGATGTTGTTTTTAGACATGATCTGCCCTCTCTGTTATCCAATTCAGGAAGCAGGGAATTATTCTTTTTCTTTCTTGTAGTTTAAATTTTTT
>NW_007834961.1:0-747 GCF_000696425.1 Galeopterus variegatus
CAAATTCCAGGTGAGACACAACAGAGGTTTAAATAAGAGTAGTAACAGTAAAGGATGTGAAGTGAAGAGATTCTAGACATTTTAAAATTCTAGTTTAATTTTAAAATGTAGAGCCAATGGTTTTTTCTTGGTACATTAGACGGGGTGGGAGAAAAAGAAGATTCAAGAATAAAAAAGGTTTGGGGACTTAATATCAAAAAGAATGGAAACTCCCTTTACTGAGATGAGGACTGAGAGGAGTAGGTTGGGCGTGGGGAAGAGGGCTGGCATTTGGTTTTGTATAATTTTGAGGTGGATCCAAGTGGAGATGTCAAGTAGTCTGGGGAAGATGTGAGCCTGCAATACAGCTCAGAGGTCCAGGCTGGAGGTAAAAATATGAGTCATCCACAGATGGATGGTATTTAATGCTAGGAGATGGGAAGAGATCACTAAGGAAGTGAGTACAAGATTCAGACCAAAGAGGAAGTCAGTCAGAGCTTGGAGATTTAGGAAGAACCAGAATATTAAAGAGTGGCTAATAAGCTAGGTAGAAAACCTGGAGAGAGTGGTATTCTCCAAGCTGAGTGAGAAGAAATTATCTCAAGGAATAAAGAATGATCGTTATGTTATGTGCTGCTGACCAATCAAGGAAGGAAGGACTAAGAATTGGGTCAAAAGAGAGCAAGAGAAGAACTAGAGACAGAAAGTATTTATTCATCAAATACTTCTGTGCTTCCCTGGCCAAGCTCAGGTACTGTTTTAATCACT
>NW_007834962.1:0-747 GCF_000696425.1 Galeopterus variegatus
GCAAATCTCCGCACCTGCTAGCCACTAGGAAAACAAAAACAAAAACAACAAAAGAACATTCTTGGAGGAGCATGAGCATCTAGGAGACATGAAAGTGTAAAGAACTAATAAAAATCACAATTTCAACACACAAATACACAAAAATATTAACCCATGGATATTTTTTTTCTTTTAATACACTTTCCTCAAAATTTAATCATTGTGTAAACGGTTTTCTCTCTTTTCCATTTAACATTATATTGTGATCATTTCCCCCATCAATAAGTATTTTTCTCATAACATGATTTGTAATTGCTGCAAAGTATTTTTTAAAATATGCATCAAAAACTTTATACAACTATTAGCCATTTGTTTTTTCCAATGATGACCATCCCTATGGATAAATCTTAAAAAAATAAAAATTCATATTCCCTTTACCGGCCAGCTGTCAAAACAAATCGGTATTAACAAGCATGGGACAAATTCCTAGAATTGGAATGAATGAGTCAAAAGCTGTGCATAATTTTAGGGCTTTTGAATCATATTGCCAAATTGCCCTCTAGAGAATCTTTGCTTTAGAATCCTTACCTGGAGTGTAAGGGCATGCTTATTTCCCTACCCCTTGACAAGGTGAAATTAATCTTAATACTATTTTCATGTTTTTTTGCTACATTTTAGTAGGCTTATCGATCACACTGTCCATTTTCTTTGTGAACGCCTCTTCGCATCCTTTGCCTATCATTTTTGTTTGGGTGATACTGTTTTGTT
>NW_007834963.1:0-747 GCF_000696425.1 Galeopterus variegatus
TTCCATTCATAGTCCCTAGAGTTTCCCTGTGGACCCCTCACTTCTCAGCCATCTTGCCTGTGTGCTCTGATGCACACTTTGTCTTTTCCTTTGTGCCTTTCTGCTCATGTTGTCATGGGACAGCCTCTACGATCATAAAGAATTCCCATCACACCTGGGCACTGCCATTTCCTCTGTGGCAGATGCTTCCTGGACATGTGAGCAGGTGAGAGGTGCTGACACTGCCTACTCGCATCTGAATGTAAGAGAGATGTGGCTTTGAATGGCAATATAAGTTAAAGAAAAATGAAAAAAAAATCTATCTGCAATTTGTTTCCTGTGAGAGTGCTGGGAAACTTTACAATGAACTTTGTGAATTAAAGCTACCAGGAGGTAGCACGGTAGCAGAAATTAGAGTTTTTTTAAAATGGTTTTGGTTTATGCAGTTTTTTCCCTCCAGGGAGTTTGACTTGTTCCTTGTGGATTCTAAGGACAAAATTAAGATAAAGGGTAAGGGTTAGACCTGGGACTGAACCCAACTCAAAATAGATTTAGGAAGAAAAAGGGAATGCATGGATCAGTAACTGACAAGTGCTGGGGTAAGTCTCACTTCAGGCATAGCTGGATGCAGGTGCTTAAATAATATCATCAGAAAACTTTCTCCATTTCTCCATTTTGATTTTTTTCTTCTGTGTTAGCTTTATTCTAAGAGAGGCTTAGATGGGATATATGAGAGCAAACTCTGGAAACAGAGTGCCTCTGGCCACC
>NW_007834964.1:0-747 GCF_000696425.1 Galeopterus variegatus
TGCAATTTCTATCTTCATCTCAAATTTGAGACACAACATTATGTATACTGTAAAGTGGAAGGGTTTACACATGGTGTTGTTAAGTTAAAAGAGTCTACTGAGAAGATAGCAGAATAGACGGTCCCCAGCATCACTCTGTCCCACAATCGACCAATCTACAACTATTAAAAAGCAACAACAGACAAGCTGGGGCCACTAGAGCTCAGGAGAAGAGGAGGAGAGACCTACAGAGTTCATGAAGGCAGGAGAAGCCACGATGAGAAAAAGAAGGGACCGCTCTGACCATTTCCAGCCCCAACCATTTCAAGGCTGGCCCCGGTGAGCACATGGAGCAAGAGCTGGCAAAAGGCTGTGCCCTTCCTATGAAGTTGCTTGGAGGCTGCAGGGGAGAAGAGGGCTTTGGTGGCCCCGGGCCAGTAGGACCACTAACAGGGTTCCTGTGGACCCACATATGAGCAAGGAACCACAACAACTGAAAAAAGGAGCCACTCAGAGGCCAGTGAGTCATCGCAAGGGACCAGCATACAGCCTGCCCCAGGGGAAGTGTTTGGAGTGCGGGCCATGGGGGAGAGGGTCCCACTCAGGTAACACAGGGGCACAGCAAGGACAGCCGATCTGCCCTCCCGTCAGGGCAGGACCACTCAGTGGAGACTGGTCAGGAATATAGAGCTGCAGGGGGTTTAGTCTGCTGAAAAGACTCAGGCCCAGACCAGTGTTTCCACACAACACAGGTGTACTAGATCTCAC
>NW_007834965.1:0-747 GCF_000696425.1 Galeopterus variegatus
ATAAATGACCTAATGCTACACCTCAAAGAACTAGAAAAACAAGAACAATCCAATCCTAAAAATAGTAAATGGAAAGAAATAATAGAAAACAGGGCAGAAGTAAATGAAATAGAGACTCTAGAAAACAATACAAAAGATCAATGAAACAAAAAGTTGTGTTTTTTTGAGAAGATAAATAAAATAGACAAACTGTTAGCTAGATCAACAACAACAACAAAAAAAAAAAGAAGAGAGAAGCACCAAATAACAAAAATCAGAAATGAAAAAGAAGACATTGCAACTGATACCACAGAAATACAAAGAAGCATTACAGACTATTATAAACAACTATACATCAACAAATATGAAAATCTGGAGGAAATGGATAAATTCCTGGAAAGATACAACTACCAAGTCTGAACCAAGAGGAAATAGAAAACCTGAACAGACCAATAACAATCAATGAGATTGAAGCAGTAATCAGCAGTCTCCCAGCAAAGAAAAGCCCACAACTGGATGGCTTTACTGCTGAATTCTATCAAACCTTCAACAAATAATTAACACCAACTCTCTCCAAACTATTCTAAAAACTTGAAACAGAGGCCACACCCCCAAACTTATTCTATGAGGCCAGCATCACCCCGATACCAAAACCAGACAAAGATACAACAACAACAAAAATAAAACTACAGGCCAATATCCTTGATGAACACAGATACAAACATACTTGACAAAGTATGAGCAATCAAAGTACAGCAACAGATCAAA
>NW_007834966.1:0-747 GCF_000696425.1 Galeopterus variegatus
AAGTGACTTAACTGAGCATGACCAGAAACTTTAGAAACTCAGGGGTGCATGATGGGAGCTGCTACAACCTCGCACTGGACTATTAGGTCTTAATTATCCTAGATCCTCCCACATGGCTGAATATTCTTCCCCTTAGATAGGATGGAGAATCCCGCCCCCCCTCCCAACAACAACATATAAACCCTCCCCTTAGGAATCTAGAGGGGATCCTAATTCGTGGGACATGGTCACACGTGCTTCTGCGCCCTACTTTGGCTTCGTAATAAAGCCCCATTACATTCCATCTGTCTGGCCCTTTTTTCCTTTCCTTTCGTTGGTTCCATGAAAGATTTGTCTTCTTGGCTTGACCAAGAACCTGTACCTGCTGTTCAGTAACATATCCACCTAAATTAAAAAAAAAAAAAAAAATCATAATTTCCAGGAATGCTTTGTCTCACACAAAATATATACCTAAATGTATTCTTTTTAGAAGTTTAGATATAACTTACTTAGACAAGCCACAGCATTGTGCCTAAGAATAAAAGAAAGAAAGAAATAGAAGATACACATGTTTCTATTTTATAGAGTAACAATTTGGATGAAATTTTTTTATCAAAAATATGTAAGCAAAAAACTTTTACTAATGATCTTACTTTCCACATTTGTAATTGGATTTGATCGTGTTATATTTAGTATTTGTAACATTCCAAAGTATTTATTTTGACTGATGATTCAAGAAGGATATCATTGATTATTAATGATTTAAAT
>NW_007834967.1:0-747 GCF_000696425.1 Galeopterus variegatus
TATACATATTCTGTCACCCTGAGCTATTTGTGAATACATTGATCATATTGTGACTCTTCACTCCTAAATACTTTTTCATGTATCTGCTAATTATAAGACATTCTCTTACATGACCATAACACCATTATCCACCCAGAATATTGACCATAATTGCATACAATTATTTGAATCCAGTCCACCTATGCTATTTTTTGAAAAACCTCCTTTCTGTTTTTGGACTATTTGTTATAATTTTCCTTGTTTTCCACAGCTGATATAGATATTTTCTCCCTTTTTAAATTTTCTTTGGCCATTTTAGTGGGAATATAGGAGGGAAGGCAATTTAATGCATGAGTTCATAATGGCATCCTACAATAAATATTACTATATTGTTAATGTTCTTTTTTTTTTTTTTGTCTTTTTTCCGTGTCCGGCAACGGATCGCAACCCTCAGTGTTGCCCCCGTACCGGACCGGGGACCGGCAACGGGATCGCAAGCCTCGGTGTTGCTCCCGCGCCTCGCTCAGCCAGTGAGCGGGAGCCGGTCTGTATGTGGGATCCGAACCCTCAGACGGGAGCGCCGCCGTGCCTCCCAAGCGGCGCACTATCCAGTGCGCCACTGGGCTGGCCCGTTAATGTTCTTTTTTGAGGTAGGAATATCCTAAGATATGTCTGTAGTTTGCTGTCATATGCAGAGCTTTGGGCAAAATGATACGTACATCTGCATTTGGTGGCATTTAAAAATTGTGTTTTGAACTAAAACTAAGT
>NW_007834968.1:0-747 GCF_000696425.1 Galeopterus variegatus
AACACAACAGAGAGTTTAACCAGCTGGCTTGCAGAAGCAGAAGAGAGAACTTCTGACCTTGGAGATGGACTATTTGAAATAACACAGGCAGACAAAAAAAGAAAAAAAGAATTTAAAACATTGAAGAAAATCTAAGAGAGATATAAAACAACCTTAAGTGCTGAAATATCTGAGTCATGGGTATTCCAGAAGGGGAGGAAAAAGGAGATTGCATTGAAAACATATTCAACAAAATAGTGGCAGAAATCTTCCCGGGTATAGGAAAGGACACAGATCCTAAGATTCAGGGAGCTCAAAGATCCTCAAATGTATTCAACCCAAAGAGGTCTTCTCTTAGACATGTTATAGTCAAATTGGCAAATTTCAAACACAAAGAGATAATCTTAAAAGCTGCAAGAGAGAAGCATCAAATCACCTATAAGGGAGCCACAATCAGACTAACTTCAGACTTTTCATCATAAACCCTAAAAGCCAGAAAGGAATGGGATGGCATATTCAAAATACTAAAAGACAGAAAGAATACTCTACCCCAAATGAATATCCTTCCGAAATCAAAGGCAAATAGTATATTTCTCAGATAAACAAAAACTGTGGCAGTTCACTACCACATGACCACCCTTACATAAAATTCTCAAAGAAGTACTGGGTTTGGTACCTGAAAAATAACTACGACTGCCATAAAAACTAAAAAAAAAAAAAATCAAAACCCACTAGTAAAATAAAAATGCCAACAATGAAGAGAAAAAA
>NW_007834969.1:0-747 GCF_000696425.1 Galeopterus variegatus
CCCCGTCGGTCTTCTTCAGCCAGTCCCACCAGAGGTGTTTGGGGTGCCCGGGAGGGTTGGGCTTGCTAGACCAATCTCCCCTTTGGGTGGTTGGGCAATCAGAGCCCCAGTGTCCCATTTTTTGGCACTTAGGGCACGGTGTGGTGGGCAGTCTGGGAGAAGGACAGGACCGAGACCAATGACCCTCCTATCCACATTTAAAGCAAACCCCAGGGGGAGCGCTCGGCCTAGTGGAGCGTCCAGAAGGCGTTTTAATCATCTGGGCCAGCATTTGAAAGTTGGCCTGATGGGCCCTCTGTTTCCGCCATTCCTTCTCCTGTTCTCTATTATGGAAGACCTTGAATGCCACTGATAAAATTTCGGTTTGAGGGGTGGCAGGGCCCTGTTCTGATTTTTTTAATTTGGCCTTAATGTCGGGGTAGGATTGGGCCAGGAAGTATGTCATAAGGACATGACAGCCATCTTCTGAGGTGGGGTCTAGATTGGTATATTGTTGAAAGGCTTGAGTTAATCTATTTAAAAATTCGGAGGGTGTCTCGTCCTTTTTTTGAACTATATCTTGGATCTTTTGAAAATTGGCCACTTTACGGGCAGCCTTTTTGAGGCCGGCCATGAGGCAGGAGGCAAAGCGATCTCAAGCCTGCACTCCCTGAGCTGTGTTGTAGTCCCAATGTGGATCCTGTTCAGGAACTGCATGGGGGCCTGTCGGGAAGGCGGGGTCTGTACAGTGGGTTTCATCTGCATGAG
>NW_007834970.1:0-747 GCF_000696425.1 Galeopterus variegatus
TGTTTGCTTGAGTGTTAGGACAGGATGATCCAGTACTGAGACCTCCTCTAATTGGATCTTGGTATACAGACTCCCTGATGGGTGCTTAATATGCTGGATCTTGTTTCTCCTCAGGGGATAAAGTTATGAGACCAGAACATGAGATAAACTTAACCCTAAATTAGGTGCTGTCTACATATTTTAATCAGAAACCTAAAATCCCTGCAGACTTTGTTTCTGCAAGCCACCAGTTTTGAACTCTGTCACTACCTGATTGCTCATGTAATATTAAACTGTAGTTTAGCCTTAATTTCAAGAAATGTAAACCATACTGTGTAAATGAAGATTTCGAGAACTGCTGAACTGTGGAAAGTAGTTTCTTTACAGTTACTGAAAAATGCAAATAATGAACAGTTTCTGAAAAATGTATTTTAATTCAGCAGTCATATTTTAAAAATGGACAGGAATTATTAGTGGTCAGTGTACTATACCATGCATTCCATTTTATTTCATGGTATCTCTACTAAGATGTCTGATAGATATCTCAGGCAAGATGCCAAAACAGAACTCTTACTTCTACCCACCCCAACCTATTCTTTCCGAATCTTGTATCTCAATGAAATCATCACCAGCCACCAGTTACTCAAGCCTGAAACTGAGAAGTCATTTTTCAAATTTTTTCTTTCCCTCTCCTCCCATAAGCAATCCTTCAGCAAGTCCTATTGTTTCAATCTAAAAAAAAAAAAAAAAAAAGTCTAGGTCTTTTTT
>NW_007834971.1:0-747 GCF_000696425.1 Galeopterus variegatus
CAAAAGTGTTAAGGTTATGAATATCAAAAAAATACTAAAAACCTGTAGCAGATGAAGGATCCTGAATAGACATGGCAACCAAATGCAATGTATGATGCTAAGTTGAATGATTTTATTATTAAAATATAATAAAATAAAATGTTATACTGGTTAAATAAGACATGAATGTGTTTCTCCCTTAATAGAATTTTGAAAAACAGGAATGGAGTCTCTTAGAGAATATTAATGTATCAGTGTTAATGTTCAGAGTTTCATGGTTTTAGTGTGACTGGGTGGGATAATGTTCTTTGTGTTAAATATTACACAATAAAATATTTTACTGTTGGTGACTTGCTCTACAACAATTTATGGAAAAATGTTCTTTGTAATATTCTTTTATTTTAATTTTTAAAAATATGTCACATACACAGCAATTTATAGGACAATAAGAAAATATCAAAGGTATAGAAAGTCTGTAAAACATTACTGACCACCTTGCTCTAGTTCATATTTATAGAACAATCTACCAAACAACCTCTTGATACAACATACTGCTAAATAATCCATGAGTCACAAGAGAAATTAATAAATTTTAAGAAATTAAGTAGAGTTCATAAGAGAAATTATGAAACATTTCTATTTGATGATAATAAAAGGTGTCAGAATCAGTAGGATCAAGTGAAAAAATTACTTAAAAAATTATACCTTTAGGACCAGCCCGGTGGCGCACTGGAGAGTGCGCCGCTTGGGAGTGTGGCGGCGCTCCCG
>NW_007834972.1:0-747 GCF_000696425.1 Galeopterus variegatus
ACCCCCTACCTCCTTAACTTAAAATTTAGTTAGACAGAGAATGCAGGAGTGAAAATTATACTCCCAAGGCCTTTCTAAAGGGCCAGAGCACCTGGCTAATACAAATGGCCTGCACTAACAGAGCTCAGAGGGGAGGAGGACCACTCCTGGCGGGCCACTGGGGAAGCTTCCCAGGGAAAGGGGAGCATGAACTGGCTGTGGAAGGAGGTTGGGCCCTCGTGGTTACCTGGGGGAGGGGAGAAAGCCACACAGGAGACTGGAGGGCGTGAAGAGGATGGGAGATAGACCCAGGACAGTTTGCTTCCTTGGATGTGTCCCTGATGGTACATTGCTCTTCCTCCTGGGAGAGAGCACCTTTTTCTCCACCCTGATGTCACTGGTGCCTGGTACAGGACCCTGCACAAAGTGGGTGCTCAAAGACACCGACATAGGAACTCAGGTTGGATGGGATAGTCCAGACCCTCCCTAAGGAGCTGAGATTTTTGTTCTGAGGGCTATGAGGACTCCTTTGAAGTTTTGATAGACACAGTGGCTGGACGATTGTCATGGCTGGACCTGGCAGCTGGGAAAGCCTTAGAGAAGCTGGTTATTATCACAATCAACCAGGCCTGAGAAGTGGGAGGGACAAGGGGTGGGGGCAGGAAGAATCGCTGAAAAGAAAGGCTCCAGAAAGAAGCAGCAACCAATTTGGGAACCAACTGAAGGTGGAAGAGGACCAGAGCTGCAAGTGCACGTGTCCAGCGAGCA
>NW_007834973.1:0-747 GCF_000696425.1 Galeopterus variegatus
ATGCTTGAGAAATTGAATATTCACATGAAAAATAAATGAGCTTCTGTCCATCCCTCTCACCGTATACAAAAATTAACTGAAGTGATTCACAGGCTTAAACATAAAACCCAAACACTTCTATGAAAAAAAAAAAGGAAAAAGCTTTTGTCACCTTGGGTTAGGCAAAAATTTATTGGATATGTCACCAAATGGATAATCCATAAAAAAAAAAAAAGATGACTTTAGTCCCATTAGAATTAAAACTTCTGCTCTTCCAAAGATACCATTAAGAGAATAAAAAGACTAGCTACAAACTGGGAGAAAATATTTGCAAATCATACATCTGGTGAAGGCCACCCATACTACCAAACAGGGATCCCGTGGACACATGGGACTGAGGAGCCACAACAACTAAAAAAAAGGAGCCACTTCAGAGACCAGTGAGTCACCGCAAGGGACCTGAGCATGGCCCGTCCCATAGGAAGTCTCTGGAGCACAGGCAATAGGGGAGACGGGCCCACTGGGGGAGCAGTGGGGCACAGCAAGAGCAGCCGATCTGCCCCCCAGTCAGCGCAGGACCATGCAGAGGTCAGGAATATAGACCTGCAGGGGGTGCAGTTTGCTGAAGAGACTCAGGCCCAGACCAGAGTTTCCACACAACCCAGGTGTACCAGATTTCACTAGAACCAGATGTACCTATAAAGTCCACCATTAAAACCTGAGCTGCACAAAAAGCCTTCCCCAGGCAATCAGCAGCAAAGCAGCAAT
>NW_007834974.1:0-747 GCF_000696425.1 Galeopterus variegatus
GTTCTTGATAACAGACAAGCTGTGCACAAGGTACATGTGTAATCTATGAACTATTTGTGTAATTTCCCTCTAAATCTAAAACGTTTCTAAAATGAAAAGCTTTTTTCATATACCTTCTGGCCATTTGGGTGTCTTTCTTTGAGAAATGTCTGTTCAGCTCCTTTGCCCATTTTTAAATTGGATTGTTTGTTTTTTTGCTGTAAAGTTGTCTGAGCTCTTTGTATATTCTGGATATTAATCCCTTGTCAGATGCATATTTTGCAAATATTTTCCCCCATTCTGTAGGATGTCTTTTCACTCTGTTGATTGTTTCCTTTGCTGTGTAGAAGCTTTTTAGTTAGATATAATCCCATTTGTTTATTTTTTCTTTTGTTGCCTGTGTTTTTGGAGTCTTATTCATAAAGTCATTGCACAGTCCTAAATCCTAGAGTGTTTCCCCTACATTTTCTTCTAGCAGTTTTAAAGTTTACATCCTAATATTAGATCTCCAATCCATTTTGAATTGACTTTGGTATACGTTGAATGATACAGATCAAGTATCATTCTTCTACAAATGGATAACCAATTTTCCCAGCACCACTTATTGAAGACGTAGTCTTTTCCCCAATGTATGTTCTTGGTGCCTTTGTCAAAGATCAGTTGGCTGTAAATACATGGGCTGATTTCTGAGTACTCTATTCTGTACCATCAGTCCATGTGTCTGATTTTTATGCTAGTACCATGCTGTTTTTGTTACTACAGATTTGT
>NW_007834975.1:0-747 GCF_000696425.1 Galeopterus variegatus
CAGACCCCTCAAGCCCATTCACAGACTGGGTCACAAGCCCTTCACACGCCGGTCTGGGTCATCAGACCCCTCCATGCCAGGCTGGGTCACTAGATCCCTTCACGCAGGTCTATGAGCTAGGCAACTGGCCACCCGGTCCTTGGAAGCTTCAGGTCTGGAAAAACATGGCCGCACAGGGCAAGCACCGGAGGCAGTAAAACACCGGCCAAACTGGCACCGTGCGGGCGCACTCACTCCACCCACACAATGTTCACCAAACTGCCCTGAACCGGCTCCAAGGAGAGAGGAGCCTGACCAAATTGTTCCATTTTCCCAACAATGGGGATGAGCTTTGCCTTTGGAAAAGGAATTTGTGTCTCTAAACCTACTATCATTGGTCTTCCAGACCTCACCCTCCCCAGGTGGTGAGCCCCCTCTCGTCCCAGGCCCTCTCCCCAGCAATGACACCGTTGTTTTCAATGACACCGCTGTTTTTGACAGCAAGTGTAAAGCACATGCAGACTCAGTTTAGGGACAGTTAATTTCCAATTCTTTCCAGATGGGTTGGAATAATATCCCCAGGTGGTAAATACATTATTAAGAAGGCAGTTTGGTGTGAAATTGGCTATTAAAATATAGATAAAGTTTAATATATTGAGCTCCTTGTCAGAAAAATCACTTTAGAGGGAGCTTATTATTTGTTTGATATTAAAAGAGTCACAGCTCTGCTCCAAGTGACAAATGGGGGGGGGGGGGGAAGGCCACGGG
>NW_007834976.1:0-747 GCF_000696425.1 Galeopterus variegatus
TGCTGCATCTGGCCCCTGGCCCCTCGGGCTCAGGCTCAAGGCAGCGAATTAGCCTGGGGCCCAGGAATCACTGCTGCTTTTCTGTCCCCATACACCTCTCCAAGCCCCTACCCATCCCCCTGTGCTTGAGAATCTAAAACCAAATGTCATGCCTTCCCCCACACACCACCAGATCCCAGCTAAGACCAGCCCGACAGTAGTGCCAACCCCCTCCTTGTAGCAGTCACAGAGAGTGGTCCCTAGTACTCAGAGCCTAGACCCCTGAGAGGCCAGCCTCTGACTTCACTAGGCTCAGACAAGGGCAACCTAGGCCCTCCCTCCATCGACAGCACCAGTCCCCTATCCACGAAACAGGCCAATGGCTTCCAACCCTCTCAAAGTGTCCCCAAAAGTGCCTACCTCGTAGCGAGTACTTACTGTGGGTTCCCTCTTTGGCCCACTTCCCTGGCTGCTGACCACCTTCCTCGAACCCAGCCAGAGACAACTCACCCTGAAATGCCTATTCCACCTCAAAGCGGGGATCAATGAACCTCTAGGGCTAACCCCACTGCCCAAGTTGGCAAGAGTACCAGAGCCCCAGATTCTCAAGACCCAGTTCAAGTCAGTCACGCCCTACTCCGGGTCTTTCTATCCAGAACAGTCCTCTGCACCATGAACCCACTGGAGCCCCCAGACGGCCCCTGATCCATACAGACCCCCCGCCCCACCAGCCCGGCGCGGGAACCACCCGACCCCAGCCCCGCAAGG
>NW_007834977.1:0-747 GCF_000696425.1 Galeopterus variegatus
GATAAGGGCCGTGATTTTATTTTTTTATTGTTTTATTTTGCTCAGTTCTGTGTTTCTAGCAATTGCTGTAGGCATGGTTCATTGTATTTTATCAACAATTATTTATGGTATAAATAAATAAATAAACCTTTTTTTTCTAGGATGATTTCCAATAATCCATTCATTTATTTCTCACGTAGTCATTGAGCAGCCCCTATGTACAGGCCCTATACCAGGCACTGGGGACAAAAGAGTGAATTTGAACTTTTATGTCCAGTCTTATTTTGGAATAGATTGATAGTTGTATCAGGAGATATTTTTAATTTACAAGGTACACTTGGCATTTTCTCTGCTACCTCGATTCCACCCTTTTGGACAGTTTACTTCTTACTGATAGTGACCAGGGAAAGAATATTCTCCTGTTTTCAGCTTTTAGTTGCATGAAAAGCTAGTGAATTGAATCAGCTGGATGTTCTCCTCCATGTTCTGTCAAATGATTCTTCCCTTACTTTGAGATTTCAGATGGAGATTGCGGCTTTTCCATCCACTCTCAAGTACAGAAAGAACCTTAATTCTGGTATTAAAATGTTCAGTCTCTTTCAAGCTTCTGTTTGAGTCATATCTTCTCCAAAGAAAATTCATGGCCAAGACCAGAATCAAGGGATAAAAAGTATGCTGCCCCTAGAGTGCGGGAACATAGCAAAGTTATGTAGCAAAGGACATGGGAGAGGGAAGGGTGAAGAATTGGGTGCATTGATGCAATCTTCC
>NW_007834978.1:0-747 GCF_000696425.1 Galeopterus variegatus
TCTTTATAAATTACCCAATTTCAGGTATTCTGTTATAAGCAACAGAAAATGGACTAATACACTATATCTACCAGGTATTAAGTATTTATCAGTACCAAACATTTAGTACACCTCATCTCAAATTCTTACTGCAAAGCTGGAAACGGAGGCTCAGCCACATGGAGTCACTTGCCCAAGATCACACAGCTAATAAGTGACAATCAGCATTAAGCCCAGGTCTGTGTGAATACAAACCCAGACTCTTTCCATGACCCCCTTTCTATTTCAGTTCCCAGTTAGTGGTGGTGATGTGAAAAAGGCATGACCACAGTCATGAAAAAGGGAGTGGGCCAAATGAAGAAGATGGTAAAGTTATACAAAGAAAAGATATGCACACACCTGGCCACCGAAAGGGGAAGGGGCTGCTGTGCGGGGCCATCTCTGCTGATTGCTATAAGTTTGTCTTGGAGACTGTCCCATTCTGTAATGTGGCCTTGACCTGTATCAACTTAAAGGGATAGATCCAGGACCTGTCTTTGTGTCTTAAATAAGGATGTGAACTACACATTCGTCTTCCTGACCTGCCCCCTTTCAGGTAAATTGAGTAATCAGTCTGACCGATGACAAGAAATCCATACAGCTAGTCAGCTAGTGCTGGGTACCCCAGGCCAGCCACAGGAGAGCTGGTTGTTCTCAGCATCATGTCCTTTGCTTCCCAAACTATGACGGGTCAGTACTAGGTTTCTAAGATCCTGCTCCGATTTGCAC
>NW_007834979.1:0-747 GCF_000696425.1 Galeopterus variegatus
GCGGCGGCCCTCCCGCTGAGGGTTCGGATCCCACATACAGACCGGCCGCTCACTGGCTGAGTGATTTGCGGGTGCAACACCGAGAGTTGCGATCCCGTTACCGGTCCCGGTCCGGTGCGGGCGTGACACTATGGAATGCGATCCGTTGCCGGTCACGAAAAAAAGACAAAAAGGAAAAAAAAATTCTGTGAAAAACCGTCGGAGAAGCTTCTCCGCTTAGGATCCAGCATAACTCACTAAGCCGAAGTAGTGGTAGTTAGAACAGAGGTAGAACTCAAAACAGTTTGTTTTCAGAAGTTAGACGCAAAATCACACTGCAAACAGCATTCACACAGGCTTGAAAAGTGTGGTGTATATCTCTGTCAAAAACACTCACTGGTGGTACAGCTTTTACAAGCAACTTTAACTCTAAGGGAACAGAGAGCACCATGTGCTTCTCACATCTAGCCTGTAGGAATTCAGGTTTGCAATTTCCAAGGTGAAGCCCTTTGGAGCCTATGGTGGACACGACTTGAGAGAATTCTGTTTCAAATCTCTATGCAAAAGCATCAGAGAAACTTCCAGGCTCAGAATACAGCATAAAATACTGAAACGAAGTTGTGGCTGTTACAAGTGTAGGTGAGCTCAGAGGAGTTTATTTTCTGAAATTAGAAGCGAAATCACCCTGCAAACGGCACTCAAGCAGACTTGAAAAGTGTGGTGTATATCTCTGCCAAAAGTACTCACTGGAGGTTCAGCTTTTACAAA
>NW_007834980.1:0-747 GCF_000696425.1 Galeopterus variegatus
TGCTTTAATGTTGTGGTCATTGAAAATGTAAAATAGCAGATACAACCTCAAATGCCACAGTCTCTACCATGGCTACACAGTAGAACCACCTGGGTTTTGTTTGTTTGTTTGTTTTGGTTGGGAATAGATAGATAGATAGACAGACAGACAGACAGACAGACAGACAGATAACCCAAAAAGTTTAAGGAAAGATTTGTAATATCTTTTAATTCTATTTTTCCAGGCCAGCCCTGTGGCTCACTCGGGAGAGTGCGGTACTGATAGCGCCGAGGCCGTGGGTTCAGATCCTATATAGGGATGGCCGGTGCACTCACTGGCTGAGCGTGATGCAGACCACACCAGGCTGGGGGTTGCAATCCCCTTACCGGTCAAAAAAAAATGTTTTTTTAATTCTATTTTCCACGAACTTTTTTTTTCCATTAAATTTTTATTTTGTCAATATACAATGTATATGATTATTATGGCCCATCACCGACACCTCCCTCCCCCTTGAAGTATGTGTATACCAATAAGGACACTCAAGTGGATTCATTAATCCAAACATATGAGGGTTTGGACCCAGAATTAGGGAGGCCCAGGCTTTTATTTTTTTTTAAATTCTCCCGGTGACCTTAATGCATAGGTAAGATTTGCAAATCTATAATGTGTAGGCAATTAATGAGTAATGAAGTAAATGAAGTAAATGAATAAATGAGTAAATGAAGCAGGCCAGGTAGGAATTATAGGTAACTGGAGACTATAAACCCA
>NW_007834981.1:0-747 GCF_000696425.1 Galeopterus variegatus
ATTGGTAAAGGGCCACAAAAAATGATTACATTGTGTAATGTTGAATATACTAATTATCCTGGAAAATAAATAAATAAATTTTGAAAAAAAGAATCACCAGTGTTCAAATTTGATGACAATGTCTTTCTATTTAATAATATTTTAGAATTTACCAAGCGTTTGCATATAGTTTTGTGTTGATTTTCACTACATGCTTGCAATATCATTGGAAATTATTATCCCAATATCATCAGGGAAGAAATTGAGTTACTCAGATTTTAAAGGGCTTTGCCTCAATTCTCATAGCTGCTGAGTAGATGAGCTAGAACTAGAACCCATATCTCCTGATTCCTGACCCATTTTTCTCCCCATTATTTTATATTCTGCATCACAGAGGAGATTGGGCCTTGATCATTCTCTAAAATATATATTTTTCAAAGGAAAAATTCAACCCAAGACTTAAGAATCTAAAAGCAAAACCTGGAACAAAACCTCTATTTAGTGCCTAGAAGCAACCATAGTGGCCATCTGTTGAAATCTTTACATTTTAGCAAGGGAGAAATGAAGGCCAAGAGAGACACATTTACTGAAGCTTATAAGGCACTTGAATGTAAAAATCGTTTCCCTTCTAAGGGGTAGCATATTTATCAGCCTTATTAAAAAAAAATCAGTGTCATTCAATAGTTGATTGATGTTACACTTTAAAATTATTTGAACCTGAATACCCGGGACATATCAGAATGTCTGCTTTTCATTCTCTGAACTTAC
>NW_007834982.1:0-747 GCF_000696425.1 Galeopterus variegatus
TGGTATCTGGGGTTATTGGTTATTTAGGTAGCATTAGGCTGATAAGAGGTGGTCTGCTAGGTAAAAGAGTGCCCACTTTGGGATTATGACTCTGCTGTGTCTGTGATGTGTGCGAGCTGGGATCGTGTTTCCAATCCATTCTGTACCAGTATCAACAGGCTGATTGATAAACCTGGTCAAGGTTTATCAATACAAAATTCTCTGTTCTCTCTTTGTTTTTGTTTTTGTTTTTTTTTTACAGGTAGAGCTACTTCTAAGTTTTGTCAGAGAAATTTGTTCTTTTTCCTTGATGTATAAATATTGAAGTTCTTAATGATCCAAGCAAGCATTGACCTATGACTATTCTCCTCCCATGACCTCTTTCTTAGTGACCTTATTTCCTCACATGGCTTCAGATTCTGCCTATATACATAATTCTGTGAGCACCCTCCCAATGAAGACTTATTGCTCTTGGTCTTTACCATCTTCTTTGTTTTCCATTCTTTCTTATGCCTTAGACTTTTCTTCTGGATTCATTTTTTCTAGCTCCCAGATTACAGCCTTTAGCAATCCTATTAACGAGATTCTGTTTGTGGTTGTTGAAACTATTCTTTCCATTATGGTTTCTCCCGAAATGGCCTTATATTACCCTCAGTTTAAAGGACAGTTTTGCTTGGTGTCTAATTCTAGGCTATTAGTTTTGTGCATGTGTGTTTTAGCATTCAAGGACTGTATTTACCACTTTCTATTCTCCAAGTGACTGTTGAA
>NW_007834983.1:0-747 GCF_000696425.1 Galeopterus variegatus
CTTGCAATTACAGTCTATGTGTGTCTTTATAGGTGAAGTAAGTTTCTCCTAGGCAGCACATGTTTTTTTGAATGTTTTTTTGAATTCATTCATCCAATTTATATCTATTAATTGGAGAATTTAATCCATTCACATTCAAAGTTATTATTGATAGGTGAGGAGTTACTCTGTCATTTTGTTAATTGCTTAATGGTTATTCTATATATTTTGTCTCTTTCTTCTCTTATTGTTTATGTTTGCAGTTTGGTGGTTTTCTGTAGTGCTAAGGTTTGATTGCTTTCTCTCATTTGTGTATCAGGCTGGGTGTGGGAGCATGCAGTCATAGCAGTCTGGCCTGCTGCGCAGGTCTGCCTCTTCTCCAGGGGTTTGGGGTGCCATGTATAATAGAATGCCAGGGTCTTGGTCATTCCATTGGATCTAGGCTCCTGACAGCTGGGATAGTGGTGCTGCAGGCAATGGTGTTATGTGGTGGAATGACAGCAGGGCTTTAGGGATGAAGAAATTTAGTGGCTCCTGGCCCCCAAAGCACGATACACTCTAATAGTGGTTTTGATTTCAAGATGGTGCCATGTAGTAGCAGCTTAGGACACGGGGGTAGGTGATGCAAGGCAGCTGCTCCTGTTCTTAGAGCATGTAGCCTTGCCAACTCTCCAAAATGGTTTTGAGACCTGTGAGAACTGGAAAGTGCTCCTGTAGCAAGGATTGCTGGCATCTGTAGTGGCAGTGGAGATCCCTGGGTATTGTCCA
>NW_007834984.1:0-747 GCF_000696425.1 Galeopterus variegatus
AGAATCCTCCTCCAATGAATGGGTCAACACACTTCAAGCAAACTTCCTGGAAATCCCACACAAAACTTACACGTACAGCTCATTGGCCAAAGCTTATTCACATGGCCCCACCTCGATCAAAGGAAGCTTTTTTCAAAGAGAATGAATATGGGGTGGAGCCAACCAGTCCCTGCCATGAATATAAGAGTCCTTGGGAGAACTCTTGACCAGTCCTCCTGGGCCATCCTCCTGAGCAGCTGGAATTGTGGTATAATCAGAGGCGGAGCAATAGAAAATCGGGAGCAAAGAAAGTAAAAGAATTTATTCACTTACTATGGTTCAACAACAGGTTGCACATTGAGCTGCTTTATTACCAGAACTAAAGGGAAAGAATTATTTTTACTAATGAAGCAAATATGTCAATTCCTCAATACAGGCATGTTTATCCCAGAATGAAATTCTTTTTAACATTTCTCTCACTGGGACCACATGTAAGCGTAAGAGCCACATGTTCTGAATTTTTAAAACTACTCTCATAATTGGACCCACGCATGTCCAATTTCTGCGTTAGAAAACATGGTCACCATGGGTATTGCAAACAGTGAACGGCATAATGGAATGTCCTTGGTAAGTGTCACAGGGAATATGGAAAGTGGTTCTGTGGGAATCAGTAGAAGGGATGAACCAGAAATGTCATAGTGGTGTCATCCACATCAGGCCTTTGTTTATAGGCCAGGGGGCTTTGACGATGCCAGGCGTGATTAAGTC
>NW_007834985.1:0-747 GCF_000696425.1 Galeopterus variegatus
CTGTAGTTCAATATTGTCATTTTGCATAAGGGTATTTTTAATTAGTTAACAACAGCCACAAAAAAAGGCCAGAACCTGACCATTCTCAAATATATTCTGGAAATCAAGTTTTCTGGACCTATAAAGGTGAAGACTAAATAATGACCAAAACCAATACACAAAAAATTCAATAGCTCTGCATATTCATGTCCTTGCAAACATCCAAGATCCGTATCTCCATTATTTCACCTCAAGGCCAAGAGAATTTTTCTCTTAAAATATTTTATATGGAAGATTACAAATATCAAGTGATATAAAAATGTGATATGAAGTGCATTTTGAACAAAATGTTTACCTTACTGCTAGACTATCAAATATATGAAATAAAGATCACTGAGGTACAATTTAGATCACCTGAATTACAGCTCCCAAATCTGCTTCATACCGGCTGGGTGACAATGCGAGTTTTATCACTCCTTCATGCTTCAAATCCTTTATATGCTAAATGAGGATTGTAGAACAAATAATTCCTAAGGTTCCTTTCTGATTTGTAATTCTATGATTCTGTGGTACCTGGAAAGCAAAAACCACACATGTGCGCTTATCACCATAGCTCTGAGGCATAAGGATGCCCCTTACACATCTTGTGGGCCCCAAGATGGAGCCATGCCAATCAAACAGGGTGTGAGAGTCCTTTTGGAGGAAGATGGATAGAAGAGGGCCGTTTATCCAAGACCTCATTAACAAATGTGTATTTAAATCTGTGCC
>NW_007834986.1:0-747 GCF_000696425.1 Galeopterus variegatus
AGGGATGAGGGGAGTGTTGTGGATGGGTATAGGGCTTTATTTTGGGTCACGAAAATGTTCTGGAATTAGTGGTGATAGTTGCACAACTTCGTAAGTATATTAAAAACTACTGAATTATACACTTTGGGTAAATTGTATGGTATGTGAATTATATCTCAATTAGAAAAAATTGTGTGAAAAAAAATGTAGGTTTCTCTAGAGGGACAGCAGATCACTGGTTGTCTGTGGCTGGAAGTAGAAGGAGAAATGATGCCCCGCATGTTTACAGTGGGGCATAAGAGAACTTCAGGAGATGAAAAATGTGTATCTTTGTTGTGGTAGTTATACAGGTGCATACATTTGTCAAAATGTATTGAACCTATACACTGGGCAAACTTTACTGTATCTAAATTAAAGTTCAATAAAGTTGATTTTAAAAACTTATAAAATTATATCTAATTGTTGTAAGCTTAAAGTGGCCGTTAGGTTAAAATCCTCTTATCTATTATTAACATAAAGCCAACAGCTATTTTAAAATTAATAAGTTAAAAATTTTTTAATAATTAAAAAAAATTTAAACAATTATATTTTTTAATAGACTGACTTCAGTTGCTATTTCCATCCTCCCTTTTTATTCTAGTCAGTTTACAAAGTGAAACTAGATTGATCAATTTCAGTCAGCCTGTGCTCTTATGCCTTTGAAATAGCATGATTATATTTTTATGCTTTTCAAAAACTGTGAGTGGGTGTGATTGTTCTAATTTTTTT
>NW_007834987.1:0-747 GCF_000696425.1 Galeopterus variegatus
TGCTCTTTGGTTAGGCATAATCCCTGAAAGCAAAATATGAAAGCCAGGAGCAATTAAAGAGTACATTAGTAGGTTTGAGTATGTAAAAGTTTAAAAGTTTTTTTTTTTTTCCTTTTTTCGTGTCTGGCAACGGACCACAACCCTCAGTGTCGCGCCCACACCGGACCGGGACCGGCAACGGGATCGCAACCCTCGGTGCTGCGCCCGCCCCTTGCTCAGCCAGTGAGCGGGTCCGGTCTGTATGTGGGATCCAAACCCTCAGTGGGAGCACCGCCGTGCTCCCAAGCGGCGCACTGTAGAAGTGCGCCACCGGACTGGCCCCAAAAGTTTAAAAGTTTTATAGGATAAAAGACACCATAATCTAAAAAGTTGAACTGACCAAATGGGAGAGAATATTTGGTTTTTCTGTAATAGTCTAAGTTTTAATATTTACATCATTTTTGACTTCCTACAAACCAATTTAAAAAAATAATAAAAAATAAAAAAAAGCAAGTGGCCCCAAAGCAAAATGGGCACGATGCTATGCAACTATTGGGACATATTTATATGAAAAACTTACATATTGCTTATCAAAATTTTATCTGTAAATTTAATCTAAAAATTATGGACATTAAAAAATCTGTGAACCCTGAGAGGACATGAACTTCCAACTCATACAGCATGAGAAACACTAACGATCCACAATCTTTGAAAATATGCTGAATATGATCATGAAAATGAAAACAAACATGAGACAGCTTTTTTAAC
>NW_007834988.1:0-747 GCF_000696425.1 Galeopterus variegatus
CTATTTCCTCACTTTCCTTTTGTTGTAGTGAAATGAAGAAAAAAAGAAAAGGAAAAAAAAAAAATAATAAGTAACAGAAAGTATTTAGTGTGCATCTGTGATTGGAAATGCATTGCCTTGTTTCTGTGCACTTAAAAACCACTTTATACAATGTAGGTTTACCATTTAGAGAATACTAAAATTTGAATAGTTTGTCATGTCAATTAAAAGATTAGATGTTAGATGCTTATATATTTGATTATATGGGGTAAAAATTGATACCATTTTTAAGACTTAAATTTTTTAGAGCAGTTTTAGGCTCACACCAAAATTGAGAAGAATGTACAGAGATTTCCCATATATCCCCTGATTTTGTGTATGCATGGCCTTCACTTTATCAACACACCCCACCAGAGTGGTACATTTGTTAAAATTGATGAACCTACATTGACACATCATGATCACCCAAAGCCCATTGTTTACATTAGGTTTTGCTTTGGGTTTTGTATATTCTATGGATTTGAACAAATGTATAATAACATGCATCCATAATTATAGCATCATACAGAGCATTTTCACTGCACTAAAAATCCTCTGTGCTCTTTTTGTCTCTCTTTTTATCCCCCAAACCCCCAGCAATGACTAATTTTTTTCTGTCTCCATTGTTTTGCTTTTTCTAGAATGCCATATAGCTAGAATCATACAGCATGTAGCCTTTTCAAATTTGCTTCTTTCACTTAGTAACATATATTTAAGGTTCCTGTATTT
>NW_007834989.1:0-747 GCF_000696425.1 Galeopterus variegatus
GATTCTACGCTATCTTTCTATAAACTTCTTTTCCTGCCTAAGTGAGCCATAGTTGTTTTTTAATTTTTTTCAACTGAAAATCTTGACTGAAATCAATAGTAAACAGTCATGTATTTAATCGCAGATTTATAATTCCTTGAGTTGGTCAAGTGAATGATTTATAAGCAGATATTGACTATAAAAATGTTATAAATAAACAAGCATAGAATATAGGTTAAAACCTGGATGTTAGTTATTAAACCTGTACTACATATTGAAAGGAAAGTGTTACAAAGTTTACATTGTAGTGTCACTTTAGATTGTGTTCTCATTTGATAAGATAAACTCCCACATATCAAATCACATTGTAAGGGCACTTAAAACTTCCAAACTTTGCTCTTCAAGTCTGAAATGGAAAAAATATTACTTTTGAGAAATTTTGGAAACATTTGAAAGAGAATGTCTAGAATTTTTTCATCCTTCAATGCCTTTAGATTACAGCTGCATCTCGTTCCAAGTAATTATAATTATTTACCATTCATCTGTTCAAGTATTGTCAAGATGAAAGAGCTAAAGGGACAGGAAAAATGTTTTGCTGATCATTTAAGTACCTGAAAGTGGGTATTAGCTACTAGGAGATAATAATAAGAAAAATATTTTTCAGAATTTGCATTTAGACATACTAACTTAGTTTTTCTTCCAACTACAGAAACTAAAACAGAAATACAAAGCATTAGTATCTCATCTCTATAGCTAAGAATTTTCAGG
>NW_007834990.1:0-747 GCF_000696425.1 Galeopterus variegatus
GTGTGTGTGTGTGAGTGTCTGTGTGTGTGGGATAAACTACTGTGCTTAAATGGTCATCAGCCCTGTCCTGGTCAAGGACTCCCCTCATTGTGTTCTGGAAGGCTCTGGGACCTGGTGATTTAGAATGTTATTTTGCCTGTCACATTCCCCAGGAAGGATCACAGTACTAGCTGAGCCTAGTTAGGGGTGGCTGATCAGACAGAACACCCCCAAAGTGGTGGGATGGGGGCCACAGTCATGGGGTCTTCAGTGATTCTGTGGAGCTGGGAGTTAACCAGGTTTGGGGTGATTTTCCAGGGTCTGATCCTTCCCACCTATGCTATGATTCTTCTGTCACTTTGCAGTGTTTCTGCAGGCTCTGAGGCCTCAGGGCCAAATCTCACTCAATGTCTTTGGCCTCTAGAACAGCCATAATGTACCCCACGCAGACGGAAGACATCCCAGCCAAGGACTGACGCTCGCCCTGCAAGATACTGTTGATGGGAGTGGATGATTCCACCAGTCACATCCCCGTCCAGCGGAACCTTACCAGGGTAAACAGCCTAACGTTTTTGAGCCTTGATTTTTGTCATCTGTCAAATGGTGATAATAGTAATGCCTATCTCATAGGGTTGATATTAAGTAAATATGGCAATAAATGGAAAAAGCCTATTACAGTGCCTAACTCCTCATAAATGCTCCCTACATGTAAACTCTTCTTTTTTTGTTAATTCCCACTCGGCGACAGACACCTATGTGTGGGTTGGG
>NW_007834991.1:0-747 GCF_000696425.1 Galeopterus variegatus
AAAGGCACCAGACACCACCCTGATCCATATCAGATCTTGGAGTCATGTATGGAATCTTCCTCCCTAAACTTTGTAAAGCATCCAAAGTCACGTTCATGCACTCCCATGTCCCCACCCCCAGCCTCCCTCCACCAACACCCCTCTTTTCCTTATCTTGCTCCGAGCCTCGCTTTCACCATTCACCCATCACCTGGCCAAAAACCACACCCCACTTTCCCTCCCCACATTGACTTTGCTGTTCTCTAACGTGGTGTATCTCATGTCCAAGGCTAACATCTGTCACCTGAAACACAACAATTAAAGAGCCTGCTAACCAGTCTCCCTTTCTTTTATTCTGCTACAGCGTGATGGCTCAAAACCAAGTCAGAACATGGCATTGCCTTGCTGGAAAAATCACAGTGTTCTCTTGCCCACGCTCCCCAGCGTGGCATTCCAGCTCTTTCAGAACATGCCTTAGCAGTCTTACAGCCATGACGACGACGAACTCACCCTGTCTACACACTTATGCATTTATGTCAGCACACACCTGGTCATCCTCAAGAATTATCCTCCATGTTTTTGCTCCTACTGTGTCCTCTGCCTGGATCCCTTTTCTCCTTTATCTGCCTGGTGAAGTCTCATCTTTTAAGGACCAGCTCCTTGAAAGCCTCCTGAGGAGCCAGCACAATCCCTGTCAGAATAAACCTGTGTGTCTCCAGGGAGGGAGTGGGTCATGCTACTCAAGAAAATCAAAGAACAAGAAGACAT
>NW_007834992.1:0-747 GCF_000696425.1 Galeopterus variegatus
ACATACAGACCGGTTCCCGCTCACTGGCTGAGCGAGGCGCGGGAGCAGTGCCGAGGTTTGCGATTCCATTGCCGGTCCCGGTCCGGTGCGGGGTTGCCGGACATGGAAAAAGACAAAAAAAAAAAAACAAAGACATGGTGAAAAAAATGTAAAATATCTCAATAATTTTTACATCGATTACACTGTCAACCAAAGTAAACGACTACATGGTTGAGATATAAAACAAAATATTTATTTGAAAACTCAGTAAATGATTCTAGAATAAGGCAGCAGTCTGGACTGAGAGGGTCCAGAGCACTCCACCCCACCACGTGTGCGGGTCATATTCATAGCCAGAGGAGAGGAAGTAACATGCAGAAACAACCTGATCGGTTATAGCTTGGAGCTTGCCTTACTTGGGAAAGGGATTTTATCCAGGGAGCAAGGGGCTCAGGCTCTTCCTTTGCAAACAGAAACCAACTCTGGTAACTGATCCAAATAAAAAGAAGTCCGCAGCGGGTTGTTGAACAGAGAGCCCCACCGACCAAACAGGGTCTCCTTTCCCAGGCACTTCTCCCGCCTTTTCTCAGCTCTGGGTGGTAGGCGTGCCAGTCCCCGGGAGAGAGACGTGATAGGCCCAGACTTCATCACATGGGGAGATAGAGGCCTGTGATTGGTCACTGCATGAGACTTGAGGGCTTTAGGCGGTCGATATGCTAAGGAAATATGGTGGAGTGCTGTGGGCAGTAAAAGTGCGGTGGGGACACT
>NW_007834993.1:0-747 GCF_000696425.1 Galeopterus variegatus
CAGAAACTGCGGAGGGGAAATCATTTTCCAACTTATTTTATGAGGACAGAAGTTAATTTGATACAAAAGCTAGACAAAGATATTATCAGAAAAGTAACTTACAGATTAATATTCTTCATAAACAAAAATTTAAAATCATTTCTCATATTTTAAAAAAAACTGGGCTTAGGAACCTCTATAATGTTTTCCATAAATGGCTGCACTAATTTACAGTCCCACCAACAATGTTGAAAGGTTCCCCTTTCTCTGCATCCCTGCCAGCATTGGTTATTCTCTGTCTTTTTGATAACTAACTGGGAGGTTCCTCAAACAACTACAGATAGAAATGCTATATGATCCAGCAATCACATTGCTAGGTATATACCCAAAGGAATGGAAATCATCATGTTGAAGGGATGCCTGAACCTCCATGTTTACTGCAGCTCTATTTACAATAGCCAAGAGTTGGAACCAACCTAAATGTGCATCCATGGATGACTGGATAAGGAAAATGTGGTATATATACTCAATGGAATGCTACTCTGCCATAAAAAAGAATGAAATTCTGCCATTCACAGTAACATGGATAAGCTTAGAGAAAATTATGTTCAGTTAAATAAGGTAGACACAGAAAGAGAAATACCTCATGCCCTTACTTATAAGTGGGAACTAAAAAATAAAAAAATAAACAAAGAAAGGCCGGCCCTGTGGCGCACTGCTACAGTGCGCCGCTTGGAAGCATGGCGGCGCTCCCGCCGAGGGTTCGGA
>NW_007834994.1:0-747 GCF_000696425.1 Galeopterus variegatus
GGTCAACTACTGTCTAGCCAGGGATCCCACATCCTATACTTGTGTGTAATTTTTTTTTTTTTTTGCCTAAATTAAAAATGTCGAGATATTTGAAACCTGAGTTTTTTAGCTCGCACATTACGTAGTTATTTCTTCCACTTTTGCAGCAAATGCAGGTCTGACAAGTGAACCTTTTGCCTTTGTCTCATTCATTGGTTGGAATGATATTTAAGTTATAGAATCAAAAATTTTAATATGATAAAAATAAAGGTTAAGATTTATTGTATGCTTACTGTGTTTCAGATATTATTCTAAGTCTCAGTTTAGTCATCTGAAAGGTGGAAATATTAGTACCACGGAGAAAATGGCAAATTGCCTGTGAAATTCTTAACCATGAGGTCATCTTTATCAAATTTTGGAAAAGCTTCTTATTTTAAGATGATGTCCAGCCTTTGATATTAAGCCATTCTCTGACCTAACCAAGGGACACTGTATTGGAAAAGTACACAGAAACTAAAATTAATTCTCCAAAAGCAGTTTTTCATAGAAAATGGGAGAAAGTGACTTTATTATAGCATTGAGAGTTGCAACTGCTGCTTAATTGCTCAGAGATAGTCTGAAGTAAGGCATTGTTAATGTGTCTTCAATTCTACAGCCCCAAGGAAAAAGAGTTATCTTAGGAGCCCAGAGGGTAAAGATCTTGAAATGTAAAGAAAGAAATGCTCTGAAACTCCCCCACTCTCCCCAATTCCATATCAGCTACTTATT
>NW_007834995.1:0-747 GCF_000696425.1 Galeopterus variegatus
CACCAAGGTCAAGGGTTCGGATCCCCTTACTGGCCAGCTACCAAAAAATTAATATACATATATGTATTGCACGTTTATATATGTATATGTATATTGATCATTGTCCCTGTCCCTTTTTTCAAATGAAATACATGTTTGTTAGAGAAAACTTAGAAAAGGGAAATAAACCAAAAAAAGAAAACGAGATCATCTCAATCTCTCTACCTAAAGGCAGCCATTCTTTTGTATGTGTGTGTGTGCGATTTTGGTTTTTGTTTTGTTTTGGGGTTTTTTTGGTGGCTGATGGGTCGGGGGAATGACAGCCCCTCTTAACATTTTGGCAAATATCCTCTTTTCTGCACATAAAAGCAGCTAGCTTGTGTTTATTGGGTATTTACTATTAAGTACTTTTATTTTTCTCCTCTTTTTTTTTTTTTTTTTCTTTTGCAAATGGCAGATACAGGGATTCAAACTTTTCTATAGATTGATCTGGTCTTACAAGTGACTTTGTTTTTTAAACAAAAATGAGATCATACAGTAATACATGCTTATTAATTGGTAATTGGATACTTAGTATATTATTGAAAAATGTCAAATGTTACAGATGAAGCTAATGTCTCCCTAGATTCCATCCCAATCCCACTGTATTTTGTAACTTTTATCATGTGTTGTAACTACCTTTATTTCATCTAACAATATATTTTGAAAATGTTTCTATATCATTACACAGTCTTTTTTTTTTTTTTTTTTTTTTTTTTGTTGTGGGGG
>NW_007834996.1:0-747 GCF_000696425.1 Galeopterus variegatus
ATATATATAAAAAACATATATATAATAGTATTCTAAATAAAAAAATATATATATAATAGTATTCTAAAATTTATATTTAAAGGCAAATGAATTATAACAGCTAAGACAGTTCTGAAAAAAGAAGAATAAAATGGGTAAAGGTAAATACATGGGTAAATATAAAAGCCATTATTATTATAATTTTGTTTGTTACTTTGCTTTATATATCTATGGGATTTAAAAGACAAATTTATAAAATAATTATATATTTATGCTTTTGGGAACACAATGTTTAAAAATGTAATTTGTAGCATTAATATCATAAAAGGGGGACAGAGCTTTATAGGTGTAGAGTTTTAATATATACTTGAAGTTCAGTTGGTGTCAATTAAAAATAAATAGTTATAAGATGTGGTGAGCACCATGGCAACCTCAAATAAAATACAGTCGTCCCTTGGTATCCTTGGGGGATTGGTTCCAGGGCCACCCACGGATACCTGCAGTGCTGATGCTCAAGTCCCTGATGCAGAATGACACAGCATTTGCGTATAACCCCCGCACATCCTCTCGTATATTTTAAATTATTTCTAGATTAATTATAATACTTAATGCAATGCAAATGTTATTTAAATAGTTGTTATACTGAATTATTTTTTAAAATTTGTATTATATTTTATTGTTGCGTTGTTGTTTTTCTTTTTTTTAAAATATTTTTGATCTGTGTTTGGGTAAATCTGGGATGTGGAACTCATGGATATGATAGGCCAA
>NW_007834997.1:0-747 GCF_000696425.1 Galeopterus variegatus
GGGTTCAGATCCTTGAACCAGCTTGCCACTGGAAAAAAAAGGAAAAAGTACATCAGAAAAAGTTAATTCCAGTCTTTGTTTTGTTGTTGCAAAATGAGCCATATATTAATTATTTCATAGTTTCATATAATAAAATTCATCTAATGATGTGAAATGTGTACTTTCTAATCAATAAAGACCAGTTAATCATATATAATAGAAGTTAAAATAAAAGGGTGCCAACGTGGAGGTTCAAATTGATTTTATTTCTGTCATCCTTTTATATATAAAGCAGACAAAGAAGGATCTGGCTTTGGAATCAGATCAGTCTGAATATGCTTTGGGGTTTTGACAACTGCAATGAGTTCTGTGACTTGTGGAAAGTTACCTTAAAGTTTCTGATTTGTTGTGTTTACAAGTATTAAATGGTAATAACAATAATGTTTATTTTACAGTATTTTGGGGAGAATCAACATCTTTTATTCCTCCAAGCACTTAGGAACTGTCTTGAAACTCTGTCACTTCTTCCCTCTGTTTCAGATGGGAATATTCACTTTCCACTTTGTATTAGGCATCTGTTATAGTGCATAAGCATATAATTTACTCTACTAAATTAAAAGCTCCTTAAGATCAGCAACTAAGTCTCATTTTTTTCATAGTCTCTACATTTCCTAGCACAAGGACATACACAAAACACTTAAGAAATATTTGATCATTAAATTAATGAGTGAGATTACAAATACAAATATTTCAAACATGCAATTTTTC
>NW_007834998.1:0-747 GCF_000696425.1 Galeopterus variegatus
AGATGAGAAAACTGAGGCATGGAGAAGTCAAGAAACTTGCCCTGTTAGAATAGTATAGAGTTGGGATTTAAACCTAAGTCTGGCTAATTCCACATCCTGAATTTTTAACCAATGTACTTTACCACCCCTATTTCAAAAATGAAAAAGCTGAGGCTTAGAAATGACATTATCAAGGCCACACACAGGTGGTAAATGGATCTGAGCACTTTACTTTATCTTCAAAAGTCCCTTTGAAGCATGAGTTAAATTTCAGTGGTCCCATTTGTCCCATTTATTAAGGAGCTATAATGAACAATGCACTGTACTTAATCCCATTGGAAATATCTAGTTGAAGACGGGATTCTTGTCCTTAGAGTTTGTGGTCAAGTTGTTGGCAACATGATGAGTAGACACAAAACACAATATGTGGAAATGCAGATGTGGCTCAGGTGGTGAATTCATTAATATGCCATTGGGTGCAAACAACAGAAAACCATGATTCAGATTGACTTAAACCAGAAGGAAATGCATTTCCTCCTATAATGTAAAGACCATAGTCAGGGTAGTTTGGGGCTGGCTGATTCAGCATGCCAACACCATGAGGATGCATATGCAGGTTCTTTCCCTCTCCCCACTCTTCCACTCTTGTTTTGCCATTTGTCCTCAAGCCCACCTCCTGTTGTCACAGGGTATTTGTGGGAGGATCATGTGTTACATTCAGATATGGCCATGCCCTGAAGAAGCAAATATCATTATCTTCGTATGTGC
>NW_007834999.1:0-747 GCF_000696425.1 Galeopterus variegatus
TAACCATTTCTGTCAATAATAACATGGATCCAATCCTAATCAAATTGGACTTTTTAAATTGACAAATCATGCTTGTATACATTTATGGAGTACAGTGTGATGATTTGATATATATAGTCAATGTGGCATGATTAAATAAGGCTAGTTAACATATCCATCATCTCACTATCATTTTTTATGGTAAGACATTTGAAATTTATTCTTAGTTATTCTGAAATATGTAATACATTATTGTTGACTATCAGTCAATAAGTGCTTCTGATTGTTTTTCTTTTTAATCATTATAAATATTGTTTATCTTTTCATGACTAAAATAACTATCCAGTCCTTCAACAGCTCACTCCTCTTAAGTCTACCTTACTTTTAAACATTTCATCAAAATACATTCTATACATCATTAACACATTAAATTCATATAAGATACTGTATTCTTAATTTTGCTGCAATTCAGTTTTTCTTTCATTTTCCTGCATATCCCAAGCCTAAAACACATAATTCTACAAACAGTGATGTAGCTAAATCAGTGAATGTCTGCCTCTGTGACTTTGCTCACACCGTTTTTTCAAACCACCATTCTCCACACAGAACCAAAGATGGCATTATAAAGGAACATAATCAATAAGGTTTGTTTTACTTTATAGCATGATATAATGACAGTGTCCAAAACTCTGAAATTTTAATTTTACGGGCACAGTGAATACCAAGGAATGATCAACAGCTCCAGATACAAGAATCTTAACTTAGATG
>NW_007835000.1:0-747 GCF_000696425.1 Galeopterus variegatus
CTTCATTCATTTATCTGTCAACAAACAGATTGTTTCCATGTCTTGGCTATTGTGAATGATGCTGCAATGAACATGTGAGTACAGTTATCTCTTTGAGATACTGATTTCTTTTCCTTTGGATATATACCCAGCTACAAGCCGAGGAACACCAAGGATCTCTGGAGGCCACCAGCAGCTAGGAAGAAGTAAATAAGGATTCTGCCCTAGAGCCTGCAGAGAAAGTATGGCCCTACTGACACATTGGTTTTAAACATCTAGTCCCCAGAACTATGACAGAATAAATTTCTGTTGTTTTAAGCCACCGAGTTTGTGATAATTGGTTATGGCAGCCCTAGGAAACAAATACACAACTGTCACAGCATGAGTAAACTTTTTTGATAACAGTGGCAAATAATTCCAGGGTGACCTCATATTGGCACAGTGCCTTATAATCCTATCTTTAACCGATCACTGTGGCCAACAGCAGGGATAATACTGGCAAGGATTTGTTCCCATGCATCCTTCTCTGTCTTTCCCTTTTGCAGAGTAAGTAATAGTGCCTGCATAAATTGCCCTGACAGTAGATTGGCCCTCCCTTTCTCAAGCCAGACTGGACCCAGGAATGAGGATTCCCAGGAATACAGTTGTCCCGAGATTGGCCTATGCCTGTCACACCACAAGAAGTCAATGCCTGGCATAGCTAATAGTGAATTTTTCTTCTCAGATTTCACTTCTGTCAACTCAACAGTTAATATTAGAGGTACCTGG
>NW_007835001.1:0-747 GCF_000696425.1 Galeopterus variegatus
AAGTTTAAATTCTATTTGATGACAATAATTAGGACTATACTCACCTCTTCATTTATCCCATGTTTTCAGTGCTTGCAGGAGATATTTGTGAAAATAGGGCATGGCCATGTATTTATACGTTATTCTTCTGCCTCCCATTAACATTAGTCTTTGCACCTGTGAGCAAAAATAAAAAGAATAATATAGATACAAAGTATTATCATCAGGTTTTTTTTTTTTTTAACAGCATTGTTATGCTACCAGTGGTATCACCTGTAAAGGTAAAAATAAAGGGAGCTAAAACAATGGCAGAGACATTCCTTGATATCCAATTGGCTGCTCTTGCCATATGGGAGGCATATAGCAATATAACAATGGAGACCTTAACTGAAGCTCCAGCACTTCTGTGCTTTCTGCTTTAGTTGAAAAGCATTTTTACAACATACATAATCCAGGCCCTGAACCCTGCTTGAAGACTTTTAGGAGTGTAGCAGTGCTAACGGTCCATTGCGTAAATAGTCTCCAGCTATCTCTATGGGTATATTAGCCTTGTGGGATCTGAGGGACTAGAAGCCTGGTGGACTGGCCAGGAAAGATCACACATTAATAAGTCAAAGGCCCTCTTCGGTCCCTTCTGTCTAATTTGGCAAGGTTCTAGAGACAAAAGGTCCTTCTTTTGAATTCTACTCTTACTGGGTCCTGGAGAGCTGTTGACTTCTGTTGAGAGTTCTGTTGAGAACTTCTCAACAAATTGAGAGACAGCTGCAT
>NW_007835002.1:0-747 GCF_000696425.1 Galeopterus variegatus
CAGATGGCTGCTTGCTTGCTGTGTCCTCACATGACAGAGTGTGTGTGTGTGTGTGTGTGTGAGAGAGAGAGAGAGAGAGAGAGAGAGAAAGCTCTCATGTATCATGTATCTTCTTATAGGGGCACCGATGCCATCGTGAAGTCTTCTCCTCGTGACCTCATCACCTCCCAAAGGCATCCTAATACCACCACTTTGTGGGTTAGGGCTTCAACACATGAATTCTGGTGGGACTCAAACATTCAGTCCACCCCTTCCCCCCACCGTTAGCTTGATAGTTATACATTCTTTTTAAACCAGTGATTATGCTAGAGAATGTATGTTAGACTTGACTTACAAAGTCTAACATAATAAGTATTTTTACTTCTTTCTACTCAATGTAAAAAATTTAGGATGCCCTAACTCCATTTAGCCTTCGTCCACCCTATGTGTTATTTATTTTTATTTATTTATTATTATTATTTTATATAGACAATTCTGTTTAGATTTATTCATACGTTTAAAGTTTTCACTCTTTCTTTCTTGTTTTTATCTGGAGTCATTTTTCTTCCCCTTGAATAATTCCCTTTAGCAATACTTTTAGTGTGGTTCTCATGCTGACAAATTCTTTCAATTTTTGTTTGTATATAGGAATATCTTAGCCATATATTAGATAAATTTATTTTTATTTATTTTTATTCATTTTTTCCTTTTTGTTTTTTTCCGTGTCTGGCAACGGATCGCAACCCTCAGTGTTGCCCCCGTACCGGA
>NW_007835003.1:0-747 GCF_000696425.1 Galeopterus variegatus
TATACCTGGGGAGACTTCAGCCAGAAAACAGGAGAGTCCCTCTGGACTTTCACAGTTTACTTAAGATGTTGTCTTTGTTTCCTTCTTCCCTTGCTGGTGTTGCCTGGTTGTCACAGACACATGCTGGAGCGTCAGGCGTCCAGGAGAGGCAAGCTAAGCCAGCCAGCCGAGGATGAGAGATGCCACCTGACACAGAGGGGCTGCCTACTTGGAGGTGGGGCTTTGCAATCTACATCAGTGGTCTATAAGCATTCTTTATGCAAAGCCACTATTGATGAAATATTTTTAAGCATTCTGTGAATTTATGAAATTATTTATAAATTTGTGAACATTCTGTGGTACAGATGTATTTTGTATGCTGTATATTTTAAGTGGAATAGAAATTTATAGAGGTTAACATAAAAATGAAATAAATAATGATTATTTTTACCTGCATGCACACGTGACCCCTATTAGGTGTGTTAGTGCCTTTACTTTCTTGTTCTATTGTGCCCCTATCATGAGAATTTTCTTCAGTCTGTGGTTTATTTTGTGAGGATCAGTCAAATGTAGATAATATAATCAGTCAACTGCAGGCACAGGGACATAGCCTGCCACACACTGTGTGAAGCTGAAGAGAGCCAGTTGGCATGTCTCGGCAGTGTTCAAGAGAGTGACCCATGCATCGGCAGGGACATTCAATGAGTGGAGAGCCTGACCCTTCTCTGTCTTCAGATAAAGGCAAACATGAATAAGAGGAGAGGCTTG
>NW_007835004.1:0-747 GCF_000696425.1 Galeopterus variegatus
GGTATCAGATGCTGGTATGGTTTTCTTTGGAGTAAAGGAGGTTTATACGTTTTGAAGGAAGCAATGTTACGAATAGACATTTCACATGAAAGAACACTGTTAATGCCTGAATGCTCACTAACACTTCAGAGCAAAGGCGAAAGAGCCCAAGAAAGGGCAAGATGCTGACTTTCCATGTCCCAACTATTATTGATCTTACTGCATACAGTGAACAAGAGTTGAGTCATACTACAATTTCTGGAGATTATCAATGACTTGTTGATATTGGAATGTTTGAGCCAATTTCCAGAAGGGAGAGGTGAATCTGACTGATAATGATAGACAAGAGCCTAGAAAATGTTACCGATTGGAGGTGTTGAAGATGTGGATTGGTGTCCATTGATACCCTATCACACCTGAGACAATCCATACAGAGCTCTTTAGAAACACTTCTATTTTTTTTATTTATTATTAATTTTCACACATCTAGATTTTAAATTTCCCCTCAATGATTGTTTTTAGAGGTTGAGATCTCTTAGACTTAGTCTATCACCCTATTTAGCATCTACAGATATGCTTGTGATCCATCCATCCTTGAGGTCTTTCTGCCTTTGACTACTGTTATGTTTTGAAACAATTAACTGAAAACAAGTGTTTGGCTAGTTATGCCATCATTTTTCTTACACTGAAGTCAACTTACATTGCTTCAAAATGCCTTATTTTAGACATCCATATCTATTTTCAATCCCAACACTTTCTGGAGATTAC
>NW_007835005.1:0-747 GCF_000696425.1 Galeopterus variegatus
TGAGCTTCACAGACATGCTTTAACCTAGATATGAGCTCAAGCTCTACTCCACTGACCCTCCCTGCTCTGCCGTTCATTCCATGCTGTGCCGTCCAGCAGTTCAGAGCATGTACCTTTATACTCTTGGTACACAATAGCAGCCACAAGCCATGCATTACATAATTCTAGCAATCATGCTGAATCAGTAAATGTGCACACATGTGCAGTTACACTACTTTTATAACTTGTTTCTAGTGAATATGCTGAATCTTGCCCATTTGTAACAGACGCAAGGTGAGAGTTCCTGATTAAACTTTTCTACTTTCCTTACAGGGTCCAACTTTATTATTTTGCATTTGGATTTCCAGATGTTACAGCACCATTTGAAAAGACTAATATTTCCACATTGAATTGTGTTGGCATCCTTGTTAAAAATCAATTGACCACAAATGTGGGGGTTTATTTCTGGACTGTCAACTTTATTCCACTGATTTATATGTCTGTCCTTATTCTAGTACCGCACGGTGATGCTGTAGATTTAAATGGGGTTTTGAAATTGGGAAGTTTGAGTCCTCCCACTTGGTTCTTTTTCAAGATTGTTTTGGCTGTTCTGGGTCCCTTGAATTGCCCCATGAATTTTAGAACTAGTTTATCAATTTCTGAAAAGAAGCCACCTGGAATTTTGATAGGAATTATGCTGAAACCATAGATCAACTTGTAAAATTATGTCATCTTAACAGTATAGTCTTCTGATCCATGAACACAGAA
>NW_007835006.1:0-747 GCF_000696425.1 Galeopterus variegatus
CATTGGTGGGAGCTAAAAAATAAACAAATTAATTCACCCACATACACACACACACAAAAACCGGGGGGGAGTGGGGAAGAAGATATAACAACCATACTTTTATGACGTTGTTACAAGAAGCAAATGGAAAGGACATTCTTCGGGGGGAGGGGAGAGAGGGAGGAGGGAGGGAGGTGTCGGTGATGGGCCATAATAATCATATACAGTGTATATTGACAAAATAAAAAAAAAATAATAAAAAATAAAATAACTTTTTATAAAAAAATAAAAAAAATAAAATAAATTATTACAAAAATAAAACCAAAGGGACAAAGGGTTTCAAAGGCAGAGAGCACGAGAAATTATCATGATGTAAGTTTCTTAAACCAGTTATCTAAAGGACAAAGAAAACCTTTTACAATTTTGTATTAAGAGCAGTTTAGTGAAAAGACCTGTAGCAATCCTGTTTGATTAGTAAACCCAAGCAACAATGTGTGCTGATAAGAACATTTTTATGCATTCAGGTTAGTAAATAGGCATCCATTTGTAAGAGCAGATTGCATAAAGTCCAGTTTTAGTTTTTGCTATTTTTAAGAAATAAACATTTATGGTTTCCCAGCCAAAAAACTTGGTGTATAAAATCTATAACCCTATAAGCTAATGCTAACTAGGGCCTATGTGATATTGGGCATAGGTTTCTTTTCACTAGCCATTTTGGGTCCCAGGTTTCCACGTGGCATTTAGGGCCACATGGCACATAAGACAGAG
>NW_007835007.1:0-747 GCF_000696425.1 Galeopterus variegatus
AAAAGACAACTAAAATCCCTCTTCTCTCCATATTAAAAGTTGACCAAAATGAAAAAAGGGACAGAGAAGTAGAGAAAATTTGCATCCATTCTATAAATACAGAAGGAAGACATCTACAGTTTTGAAATCTTTAAGGGCTCTCTCCATAAATCAAATGAAATAGAACTTCACTGCAGTCCAGCCATACAATTCTGAAAAAGCAAGATGCTGCTAATTAAGTGGAATAGAAGCCAAAAATCTCCATAAACATACTTGAATTTAGAAAAGTGAGAACTGGAAGGAAAGAATGGAACTTTTTTGCTAGGAATGCCTTTGGCCATTCTGAATAAAAAATTTTAAAAAATACTTTCAAATCTACTGTAATAGTTAAAGACAAGAGAAGCCATGCTGAACTGAAATCAGTTAAGTTTCTGTTGGGTTAGGTGTCCCTTGATGCTATAGACCTCCCTCGGTGCTGCTCTTGGTGACAGAGAGAATGAGGCAGACACAACCACTCCTTGTGGCAGGACTCTAGAGGTTAGATTTAAACAACATGGAGAATAAAAAGTCAAGCTTCAAAGTACTCCTACTGGGATCTCCCATGGCAATCTTCATTCTTAGGTGTCTAGATCACTGACCTAACCAAATTAACTTATGTCAGCCACCTTTCCACATCTCAACTCCAAAAGGAATACTCTAGCAATAGATTTGCTAACAGTGAAGAGATCTAAAATACTTTTATCACATATTTTGGGGTAAAATAGAACT
>NW_007835008.1:0-747 GCF_000696425.1 Galeopterus variegatus
AGAAATACTTCTGCCTTACTTAGACATACTCCTTATGCTTTTTATAACAAAAGAGTCTTGATTTTAAATGCAGTTTTAAGAATTGTTTTTCAATTTAACAAAGTTATTTGAATTTCAAAAAAAAAAGAAAATACTGCTTTGCCAAGACTTTTTTTCTATCCAGAGAATTTATAGCTATTAAGTTGATGTATAAAAGGCTGATTATTGTGTTAAAAGAGCTTGGCTGGCCGATTAGCTGTATTGGTTAGAGCATGGTATTATAACCCCAAGGTCAAGGGTTTGGATCCTGATACTGGCCAGCTGCCAAAAAACAAAAAAAGAGCTTCAATTAAAGTTTGACAAGTACTAGTTTCTAATTCAAGTATTGTGCTCTTAAAAAAAACTGAGTATAAAGTAAGGACTGCAAAACCAACACCCTTAATGTTGCTCTTAAATGATAATAAAATGTAGTCAACCAAAGGATGGTAAAATTGATCTGATTTATATGGAGGATGTGAGTGTGTAAAACTGACTTTAGTCCTCACAGTTGAGTCAACTTTACTAATCTAGATGGAGGTGGTATTTTGTTTTTCTAGGTATGAAGTGTTATTTGGTGTTTTTACATTAGCCTCATATATGGTTTTAGAATTTCTTTTAGAGCTGCATTTTGTTTTCTAGTTTTAAAAAAGTAGAGATTTTGGTTTCTCCTCTTACACCTATAATTACTTCAAAAGTAAATTTGAGATAGTGGAATATTCCCCTTGATAT
>NW_007835009.1:0-747 GCF_000696425.1 Galeopterus variegatus
GATCTGCATAGATATTTCTCCAAAGAAAACATACAAATGGCCAAAAGATATATGAAAAAATGATCAACATCATTAATCAACAGGTAAATGCAAGTCAAAACCCCAATGAGATGTCATCTCACTCCTGTTAGAATCGGTATTATCAACAAGACAAAAAATAACAAATGCTGGTGAGGATGCAGAGAAAAGAGAACTCTTTATGCTGTGGGAATGGAAATTAGTACAGCCGTTATGGAAAAGAGTATGGTAGTTCCTCAGAAAAGTAAAAATAGAACTACCACATCAGCCAACAATTCTACTGCTGGGTATTTATCCAAAGGAAAGAAAATCAATACACCAAAGAGATACCTGTACCTCCATGTTTATTGTAGCACTGTCCCCAATAGTGAAGGTATGGAATCAACCGAGGTGTCCATCAACAGATGAAGAATAAAGACAATGTGGTGTATATACACAATGGAACACTACTCAGCCATAAAAAGGAATAAAATCACGTCCTTCATGGCAACATGGATGAGCCTGGACATTATATGAAGTGAAATAAGTCAGGCGCAGAAAGAGGAATTCCACGTGGTCTCATTCATATGTGGGAGGTAAAAAAAAGTGGGTGCATAGAAGTAGAGAGTAGAGTTAAGGTTATTAGATGCTGAGAAGGGTCAGGGGGGATAGAGAGAGGTTGGTTAATGGATACAAAATCACAACTATATAGGGAGAATAAGTTTCTAGTATTCCAAAGTGGTGCAGGAT
>NW_007835010.1:0-747 GCF_000696425.1 Galeopterus variegatus
TCTCATGGTTATGATTTTCTTAGACTTATGTTTAGTTTAGTTTTTGAATAGTAAATGGAGAATTGGAGTTGAAAATGTATCAGAATGAATAATCCATAGTATTCACAGCTATTGATTAAAGCTTGTATTTGGATAAGAACTAGCATAATATTCAATATAGGATGTATTTTAAGATATTACATTTTAAAATATATCAACTATTTTTTTTTTCTTTAACTGGTCTAATATCTGTCACCACAGCCGTACTAAAAACATTACAGTTCAATATGTATGCAAAATAATAAGTTTAATTTTATAAAATCTATTTTTAAATGCCATTTTATTTACAATCATAACCATTTTCAAAGTTACTCCACAGGTTATAGACATCAGTTAAGAATATAAGACCATGTGATGGGTTAGGAAAGTAACACGCTATTTTTTTCTTCTAAAAATATATCCTTTTATTCTTCCAGATGATCAACCAACAGCTGCTGATTGCATCAGCTGTTTGTTATTTTGGTTGATAAATGAAGTATTCTTTAGATTTTGAAAAAGTGCCATTATTATGCATATACCAATACATTTAAAAAAAATTAAAAGGTCTCTTTACTTGGACCTATATTAGTAAGAGAGAAAAAAAATATGCATTTTAAGTATTCTGACACTTACAATAAGAAAGGTATATTACTCTCCACTTTTAAAAGTTTAAGTTTAAATGAAATATCCATCAGTTAAATTAAAACTGACCATTATTTTCTATTTTAG
>NW_007835011.1:0-747 GCF_000696425.1 Galeopterus variegatus
AGTCTGTCTATTTCTTTAGGTTTAATAGTGTTTGCTTTATATATCTGGCTGCTCTAATCTTGGGTGCATATATATTTACGATTTTCATGTCTTCTTGTTGGATAGATCCCTTTCTCATCATATAGTGGCCTTCTTTATCTCTTTTTATGGCTTTTGGTTTAAAGTCTATTTTATCTGATATAAGAATAGCTACTCCAGCTCAGTTTTGGTTTCTATTTGCATGGTATATCTTTTTCCATCCTTTCACTCTTAGTCTGTGCATGTCTTTAGAGGTAAGGTGAGTCTCTCAAAGACAGCATATTTTTGGGTCTAGCTTTTTAATCCAGTCATTCTGTCTATGTCTTTTGAGTGGGGAATTTAATCCTTTTACATTAAGAGTTATTATTGAAATATGTTGGGTTACTCCTAGCATTTTACTGATTTTTTGTTTGGATGTTTTAAATATCTTTTGTTCTTTTCTTTCTGTTTTACTGTTTGTCTTCTGTGGTAGTTGGTTTCTTGAGGTGGTAGATAAAGTTCTTTTCTCTTTATTGTTTGCATTTTTGTTTTACTGGTGTGTTTTGTTCTTTCTTGAGTATTCATGGTAGTGATGTTGTTTTTTCAGGTACCAGGTGCAGTACTCCCATGAGAATTTTTGGCAGGGCTATTCATGTGATGAACTCCCTAGTTTTTGTTTGTTTGAGAAGTATATTACTTGTCCTTCATTTCAGAAGGATAGTTTTGCTGGGCATAGTATTCCTGGCTGGC
>NW_007835012.1:0-747 GCF_000696425.1 Galeopterus variegatus
TCTTTTGAGCTTCAGACCTGAATATACAACTTCACACTGGACATCAGCACCCAAGTATCCCAGAGTCACCTCAAACTCAAAATGTCTCAAAGTGAACTACCTTCTCCAACATACTCTTGCTCCAGCATTCCCTATCCCAGGAAAGGGCATCACCACTGACATGGTTCCTTAAGCCAGAAACCTAGGAGTACCCTGAGATACTTTAATCACCCTCATCCCTACAACCAGTCTCCAAAGAATCTTCAGATTTTTCCTCTTCTTTCCATTCCCATGGCTGTTGCCTTAGTTCTGAGTCTCATCCTTTCCCCAGGAACCCTACAACTTTAATTTTATTTTGTTCTGTTCAGTCCCTGGCTCCAGGTATTTTCAGATCCTAACTATGTCTTCTGTTATATCAGCCATGTCTCCAAGTTCCCCTTATATGATCATGCTTTTGGTGTCCTTATCTAAATCACAGAGCTCTTCCGCACCTTGCCTTTAGAAGCCAACCTCTACTTCATATTTTCGATTGTTCATTCATTCAGTCAACAAAGGTGTTGATTAAACTAAGTTCTGAAAGTCTGAATGGGTCAATGTTATTGAATTAATCAATGAATTTTAGTTCCAGCCAGACCAGTTACAAGGCCATCAGTTTGTACCAATATCCATTGTACTTTGGATTCAAAACCATACCCTAGATACTCATATCCTTGAGTGTTGCTTCTAAAACATAAATTTCACTATGTCATTGCCCAGCTTAAAATGCTC
>NW_007835013.1:0-747 GCF_000696425.1 Galeopterus variegatus
ACTGCCTGGTGTTTCTGCAGACAGGAGCCCAGGTACAGCATCAGACCCAGAGCAGTCTTCCCCCAGGGTGTCCACAATTTAATAATTCCCTTTTGTTTGATCTTCAGAACAGTGCAATCCACAGTCAACAGTGGGAATAATAAGAGTAATTTTGGATGCATTCCAAATCTCAGCCACGGCCCCACATCACCCACACAGAGGAGGCATGGACGGTGGAGAGGTTCACTGCATGCCACAAGGTTGGGTGGTGCAGCCGAAACCCAAACCCCTTCCTCTCTGACCCTGCAGCAGCTTTCCCCAGCCAGTAAGGATGTGACTCCCTGCAGCACAAGTGTCAGCCCGAAGCACACAACGGCCTAAGTGAGTGACCGGCTTAGGTTTTATTTCCACCATCCTTTGTTCAGGTGGCGTAAGGACCAGAGAAGAGACTGGAAACAACAGTGGATACTTCACTTTACTTCTGGTTGTTTACAACCATGCTGCTTCTGAATAATCGCCATTTAATTTATAAATGACAAAATGCTATCTTTTAAATATTTCACTTGACAGTGTTGCCTGAGACATAGTCAGCATCTCTGACCCAGAGGCGACTCAGTGCACCGTCTCTATTCTGCACTGTCCTTGACTCTACCTGGTAGCAGCAGCTCTCACCCTCTCCGAGGCTCTGAGAGGGGAAATTAGCCACCCTGTCCTGTCAGTGATTGTTCTGGGGCCCTTGGGCCTCAGCACCAAAGGTCCCCAGCACTC
>NW_007835014.1:0-747 GCF_000696425.1 Galeopterus variegatus
CTTTGCATTTTTGGAGCTTCCTGGATTTGTGGTTTGGTGTCCAGTATTAATCCGGGGCAGTTCTCAGTCATTATTGCTTCAGATATTTCGTCTTTTACTTTCTCTCTTCTCTTTTCAGTATTCCCATTGCACATTTGTTACAGCTTCTGTAGTCCCACAGTTCTAGGATATTATGTTCCATTATTTTTCAGTCTTTTTCTCCTCTTTGTTTTTTTGTTCTCTTTCCTCTTTCTGTTCCTCAGAAAGTTTCTGTTCACCATTTTTGAGCTCAAAGAATCTTTTCTCAGCCACGTCCACTCTACTAAAGAACATTTGAAGGTATTCTTCATTTCTGTTACAATGTTCTTGGTCTGTATCATTTCATTTTGAGTCTTTCTTAAAATTTCCACTTCTCTGCTTACATTATTCCTTACATTATTATTAATCACACTTGTTTTAAATTCCTTATCTGATAATTCCAGCATCCCTGACATACATGAATCTGGTTCTGATGCTTGCTGTCTCTTCACATGTGCTTTTAGCCTGTAGTGTGCCATGTAATGTTTTGTTGTTAAGTCTGGCATGATGCACTAAGTAAAAGGCACTCTGGTAAACAGGCAGTACATTTGGAAATGTAGTGACGAGGTGTGGGGGAAGGAGAAGCATTCTACAGTCCTACGATTAGGTTTTCCTCTTTCTGTGAACCTGTGCTTCTTGACAATGAACTTCACCAGTCCTCTTTAGTTGCCCCCACCCCCACCCCTTGCC
>NW_007835015.1:0-747 GCF_000696425.1 Galeopterus variegatus
GTCATGTTAAGATGACTCCCATCTTGCTTATATGCCCCACAGCACTTGAAGTAGTTACATCGGAGAGCATGCTTCAAGACACCGAGCCAGTGTGGCTAACTGTGTGGAGGAGTCAGCTGGAAATGTCGAGCAGACTTAATCCCCTGGCTGTTTAGATGATTGTTCTTTCAGGACTGAGCAAACATGGATACAAAAAGAGTGACCTGACTCATTACAATCACCTTGAATATTTGGGTTAATTTGAATTTTATATTCTAAGAGAGTTATGATGTTGTGAGGCTGCCTCATGGAAAAAGAATCAGAATACCCAATTGAGAATTTAAAAGGGGGTCATTATTGGCCAGCCAGCAACTGTCCCTCCAAGAAAGTCTCGGAAGAGAGCAGCACTGACTTGAAGTTTAGAGGGGTTTTGTTTTTTTTTTTTTTAAAAGATGACTGGTAAGGGGATCTCAACCCTTGGCTTGGTGTTGTCAGCACCACGCTCAGCCAGTGAGCAAACCGGCCATCCCTATATAGGATCTGAACCCGCGGCCTTGGTGTTACCAGCACCGCACTCTACCGAGTGAGCCACGGGCCGGCCCTAAAGGGGTTTTTAAAAGGCACATTTTTACATTAGTCACTCAGTTAAAATTATCAAATAGTCACACACTTATAGTTATCATATAGTCACGCACATACACACATACCCTCCTGGCGTGAGGAGGGGGTTTGGGGAGGCCTAGGGCAAGATGATAACAGAAGCTGAAA
>NW_007835016.1:0-747 GCF_000696425.1 Galeopterus variegatus
CCCCTTCAGGTCCTTGGGGATTTTATAATCTGGAATCGCGGCGACGGTGATTGGCTTCTCCAGAATTCGGACACGCAGTAGGAGTGAGGACTGGGGACGCGTTGAGACTGTGCAGGTAGAACCTGACACAGGTTGTGAGGGGGAGAAGTGAAACTCCCGGGACATGGGGAATCCCCAAGGCTCGGCTTCCCCAGGAGACACCGCCCTCAGGCCTCATCCCCAGAGAGCCATTCCCTGGGACCTGGGACTTAGCCCTGACCCCTCTCCTCCTGCACTGAGCGCTCTTCCTCACATGGTCTCCCTGAGTCCTGACACAGAGACGGTCTGAGGAAAGCAGGGAGAGACCTCCAGGCTGGACCCAGTCCCTTTCCCTTCTCTCCTGGAATCCCTCTCCCTGAACTTGGCTCTGCCTCCCACTCCTTACCTCTTCCCCTGGACTGTTCTAAAAGAAAACTCACCTCAAGGGAACTGATGCCTGAGAGTGAGGTCGCCCTGGGAATGGATGGAGGGACAGGGTTTTGTTTTGTTTTGTTTACAGACCTGGACAAGTTGTGCCTGAACGCACCAGATGGAGATTCCATAAAGACCAGATTCCTTTTTGTTTATTACCTGCAGTGGGTAGCACCATCTTGGTAACCCCTGAATGATCAGGAATCTAATCAGTAAAAGAAGAGATTCTGGCCCCTTCATACATAAATGTGTCTAAACAGCATTGCAGTTACACTCACAAAGCTCCTAAATTTTACT
>NW_007835017.1:0-747 GCF_000696425.1 Galeopterus variegatus
TGTGTGTGTGTGTGTGTGTGTGTGTGTGTGTGGAGTTAGTGTGCATGTGGGCCAATGTATCTTTTTAGTTTTGTTGCTATTCTTGTGTTCTTCTTCAGAGAGAGAAAGACAGGAGAGAGGACTTTTAGTGAAGCGGGTGGGTGGGCGTCAGCCTCGGGCGTCCGCCCCGTGCAGCCATGCTTTCCAACCTATGGCTCCAAGGACCTGTTTGCTGGTTACCTCGCTCATAGACCTGTGTGTAAAGCATCTGGTGACCCAGCCTGGCATGTGGAGGGTCTGGCGACCCAGCCTGGTGCATGAAGGGTTTGTGACCCAGACTGTGAATGGACTTGAGGGGTCTGGGAGCTCCAGACCCAGCCCTAGATCAACAATCGGCCCAGTCGGTGCAGGATTACTGGCAGGTAAAAAAGTATCATAACTGGCACAGTTGAGGAACTAGACAGTGCCTAAGAGAGGGAATGAGAAACCTACCATCTAGTCAGTAGTAGTTAAATACAGACTCAGTCTGACATCGCATTCGATAATCACATTTGAAGATTATGCCAACTTTAAGTTCTGATCATAAACATTGATTAATATGCATTTTAATAAACTGTGAATCTTGTTAAGACACAGTAGGTGTCTTAGTAGGTCTGTGGTCTACAGTGCTAGCAGACACCTCTGTAATACCCAAGATGCTGACCTCAGAACACATATCGAATAGGAAGACTCTAGCTCAGTGGTGTCTAACAGTATTCTGTGCCATGA
>NW_007835018.1:0-747 GCF_000696425.1 Galeopterus variegatus
CAAGCCTGAGGTGCCCTCCATGGGCTCGCTGCCTAGGGCTATCTTGGGATTCTGCTTTCCATACCAGCACTCCAGCCTCTTCTGCTGAACCAGCTGTGGCTGAGTTGGCCCCAGGTGTGGCTGGATGTGCAGCTTTGGAAAATATAAGCCAGAAGCCTTGTCAGAGTTCACATGGTATTAGGTCTCCAGGCTTTCAGAATGCCAGAGCTGGGAAGGTTTGGAAGCCTACATCCCAATTTCACAGGACGTATGGAAAATTCTGGGGGCCCAGGAAGAGATCTGTTGCAGGCGCAGTCACCATAGACAGCCTTCAATAGAGCAGTGCTTCACAGAAATGTGGGGTCAGATTTGCAGCAGAGAAACCCCAGCAGTGCCATGCCTAGTGGAGCCAGGAGAGTGGGACCACCATGGAGACCCCAGACCTGTGGAGCTACCAGAGTGGAACGACAGCCTGGGAGAGCTGAAGTGTGGCCTAAGACCAGGAAAACCATAGGAGCAGAGATGCTCGAGTACTTGGGGACCCAATCTCCACACCAGCATGCAGAGGAGGGGGAACATGGAGTCAAGGTACATGATTCACCAGTTGTTAGATTTAGCACCTACCCTGCTGGGTTTCAGACTTGTTTGGGACCTGTTACCCCTTTATTTTGGCCTATTTCTCCCTTTTTGAGTGGGAATATTTACCCTACGCTTGTCCCACCATTATATTTTGGAAGTAGATAACTTGTTTCGACTTCACAGATGGGA
>NW_007835019.1:0-747 GCF_000696425.1 Galeopterus variegatus
AGCAACACTGAGGGTTGCGATCCGTTGCCGGACACAGAAAAAGACAAAAAGGAAAAAAAAATGCAAATGGGTCTCCCTCCCCTTTGAGTAGGGCAAGAAGTAGTGATTATAGAATCTTAGTGTTGGAAGTGATCTTGGAATGTATCTCATGATCTAATACAGCCTCTCAATCATGAAATCATTTTTATCTAGTACTCTTGGAACTTTCAATGATAGTGAACAAGCTTCTTTACCGATCATTCCATTCTGTCTTTAAGTAGATCTACTTATTAGAATGTTGTTCTATTATTGAGATGAGTTTTTACTCACTTTTTCTTTCCTTCTGATATTAGCTTAGGTCACTGTGTCTCACTTAGTAGAAGCTCAATAAGTATCTGTCACTGATGAAGCTCATTAACTTTTTAGGATGGACATACAGCTTAGTTCAACAAATGTCTATTCCAAGCCATTAGCAGTGAAATAAAATCTCTGCTTACCCGTTCACCTGTTATGGGAGATAGGTTCCTACACCAGTCATTTTAATAAAGTAAATGCTATAAAATATGCACAGGATGCTACAGGACCACATAGGAGAGGCTTTGGATAGGTCAGAGAGGTGGGAAAGACAGGAAGGGGTCATAGTATATTTTCTGGAATAGATAAGTTTGAGCTGAGTCTTAAAGATGAGGATGCATTATCCCATGAAGAAGGAAGGCAGTGGTGATGGGCACTTCAAGAAGAGGAATAGTAGCAAAAAAGCATGGAGAC
>NW_007835020.1:0-747 GCF_000696425.1 Galeopterus variegatus
AAAATTCTCATTTTACAGATGTGGAAAAGGTCTAAAGATTTCTTAAAGTCATATTGCTAGACACGGAGATCTATTGGCTCTTAATCATTTAACAAGTACAGGCCTCACTGTGCCTAGGCTGCGGTTTTCTCCTCTCTGCTTGAACTGGTCAGGGGGTTGGCCTGTCTAAGGTAGAGCCGCATCTGGAAGCATTGGCTGCCATGACACACGGTGGCTCTTTTCAGCACTGCTGCATTTTTTCATAACTCTCAAGTTGCCATGATGGAATCCAAGGGAGGGCTGAACAAACAAACCACCCACCCTCTAGAAGGGCAGGGATGCTTCTAGTCTAAGGCACCACTGAAAAAAAAAAGAAAAGAAACTTCAGTGCTGACTAAATTCTGACCATCTCTTGCTTTTGCTTTTTGGGCACGTTGGTTTTATTTTTTCTCACTACCAATGGCTTTTTTCAAATGGTAGGAATCTCAGTCAACAATAGCTCATGAAATTCATCTTTTAGTTTTCAACAACAGAGAAGGTCTTGGTTTTAGTTGGAAACAACTACACAGAAAGGCTCTGATTGGCTCAGCATATATAAAAATCCACTGTTGGACCAATTAAATGTAGCAAAGGAGACAGATCACGTAGAAAGATGGAAGAGCTAACATGTACGGTTGTGCAGTTTGTACATTCACAAAGGTACCAGGCAGAGGGCGTGTTGGAATTGAAACCAAGCCCATACTTTGCTCACCAAGCCATGCAGCATGG
>NW_007835021.1:0-747 GCF_000696425.1 Galeopterus variegatus
ACCCTGCAGTGCTACCCTGTTTTGCTTTCCTACTGAAGTCATAATGCAGGCAGCTTTTGTGACTTTCGTGAGGACTTCGGAGCCCTCTGGAGCTTCAAAGATGGAGTGGAGTTGGGCTAAAAAGTATGTGCACGCCTTATGGTGCCTGCTATGTACCTATGGCTGCCATGACTGGAAAAGAAAAGGCTCAAAAGAGCAGAACCCAAGAAGAGCACAGTGAATGTTTTCTGTCTGAGAATGAGCAGCCAGGGATGGATAGCTGGGCCCTGAGGGGCGCTGTTTGGTAGAAGGAACAATTCCCTTTCTCCAGAGAACATGTTTGAAGGACTCAGCTGCATTTCTTGCATCTCTGAGATCTATTTAGAGTTGTCTTAATGCTGATGTCCAGTCTCAGTGTGGTCTCAACTAGAGTCAGTGGTCTATCAACCTCATGAGGTCATCCTCTGCCGCTTCGTGTGGATACTACCACACCGCTGGAACGGAGTGAGCTAGTTCTAGCCCTGGCAGAGGACTCGATGATTTGCAGACCCTGCCCCTCTCCTGTGAGCATGTGCATGCCCAGCTCTGTGGGTCTCTAAGATCCGGGCTTTGCACATTGACAAAGCCCATTTCTGAACAGTATTTGAAAGCGGGGGAAGATGGCTAGTTTCAGTGCAGAAGATGCAATTTCTTAGCATTTCTAGCATTGGCTTAAATCAGGGCAATTCCAAACCCCTTTACACAGAGACACAGGCACACACATTCTCA
>NW_007835022.1:0-747 GCF_000696425.1 Galeopterus variegatus
GCAGGAAGCTGCCAGGCTGCAGAAGTCGGGCACATGTGGGTTTCTGTGTCTCTGGGTTCTGTTCACTTCCATCTTCTCAACCCCTGCCTATGAGGCTGGCATCCTGGCCTGGAGGGCAGCTGCTACCTGCACCCACTCCACACACTGAATGGAAAGAGGACTCCGAGTCTTGCCCACAAGCTCTGTCACAGCTTAGTGGGTTCCACAGGATCTGGCCCCTGCCTTGCTCCTTTGCCAGCCTCCCCCCAGAATAGCAGCCCCCTCCCCTCACCAGGCCAGCAATTCCTCACCTTTCAGGTGTGCCCAGGGCTGTGTGCCCGGCCTCATCATGACCAGCATGTCCACTTTCTAACAGACCTCTAAGCCGCTATGCCCCTCCTCGATGACACATATCAGATGTTAAGATGTTTATCTAATGTCTGTCTTATCCCCAGAGAGACCACCCCATGAGCTCCCCGAGTACAGGGGCTGCATCTGTCCCATGCACCCCAGATCCCACCGTCCACCATCCTGCCCACAAGTGCTCCAACTGGCTGTGAGAGGGACAGCCCACAAGTGCTCCAGCTGGCTGTGACCCAGTGTCGGGAGCAGAGCCAGGGCTGGAACCCACGTTGTCTGCTCCCCCTGGGTCCCACAGAAATGAGGAGAAAAACAGAGCAGAAAGCAATGACCCTGGTAAGCCCAGAACAGGTCAATCCACAAGTGCTTAGTTGTCAAACTGTGATTTGTAACAGCTTGAACAGTGGC
>NW_007835023.1:0-747 GCF_000696425.1 Galeopterus variegatus
GACAGCCCTTGCCAGCATCTTCACCGCAACCTCATCAGAGACCCTGATCCAAATTTACCCAGCTGAGCCTCTGCTGGATTCTGAGCCACAGAAATGATGAAATAACATATATTTGGTGTTTTAAGCCACCAAATTTGGGGATAATCTTTTTTATACAGCAGTAGATAGCTAATACACCCCAGCACTATTTTTGAACTACAAATTTATTATATTGATACAAAACTTGTTATATCTAAAACATATGGAAAATAGTTATGTACTGGTAATAAGCAAGCACTCTACCTAAAAATTACTTAAGAGAACAAAAATAAAAATAGCCTTAGACTTCTCTTCTACAACACTAAATGGCAGATATTACTAAAGGAATATCTACTGAATTTGAAAAAAAATATTCGACTCAATGATTTTATACAGAGCCAGGACATTCTCAGATATTCAAGAGTTCTTAAAATATGCCATACATGTGCCGTTCTCAGAAAAAAGTTGGTGATTTTTTCAAATAATTTAGTTAAGAAACAAGCTCAAGAAAAGGGAAAAATAGATACAAAAGGCCATAAGTACTGCATTGATAACTGTACCAATAAATATAAAAGCATTACAATATTACTGAAAACCAGTTGTTAACTATAGTCACCAAAAATTTTTTTTTCCTCATCTCTATAATTTATTTATTTATTTTTCCTTTCAATTTTTATTTTGTCGATATACAATGTGGTTGATTATTATGGCCCATCACCGAAACCTCCC
>NW_007835024.1:0-747 GCF_000696425.1 Galeopterus variegatus
ATATATATAATAAAGTTTCATGTTAATTTTCTTACTTTTAAAGTAACATATCAACCATATTGAAAATGGGACAAGTGGAAAAGTGCACTGTAATTCCACATTACTAACACATCTTATTTGTACTTTTATTCTAAGAAACAGGCTTGATGACTACAACCAAATCTCCTTAACTGAAAATTGGGATGACTTTTATATAACAGCATAATAAAGCAGATTTTCATACCGGATGAATTTTATATAACAGCATAATAAAGCAGATTCTCATACAGAATCAAAGAATGCTTCACTTACGTTTGCTACAATGAGCACTGGCCAATAAAATTAAAATTATAATTTATCTGTGTGTTCTTAGAAGAATTGTCTTCTTTATTCATGTATCTCCAATATTGCATAGTGTCAGATGTAAAAATGCTCAATTAATGTTTACTGAACAGATTAGGGGACAGGAAACTGTGACCCACAGATAAATCTCACCTGCCACCTGATTTTGCATGTCCTGTGAGCTATAGGTTTTTACATGTTGAAATGATTGAAAAAATTCAAAATAATAATACTTTCAAGCATGTGAAAATAATATTAATTATAAATTTCCATGTCCAAAATAAATTGTTATAATAACACAGCCATGCTTATGTGCTGTCTATGACTATCTTCAGAGTGTAGTGGCAGAGTTGAATAGTTGGGACATAGTCTGTATGGTCCCCAAAGCCAAAAATATTTACTGTCTGGCCTTAAAAAAAAAAAAAA
>NW_007835025.1:0-747 GCF_000696425.1 Galeopterus variegatus
AACCTGCATTATTGTAAACTTGATGCATAGAATTCAAATAACAAGAACATTAAAAATGATAGTTCTTTGTCAAAGAGTATATACTATATGAATGTAATTTGTGACATCAATAACAGAAAGTGGGTAGAGCTGTAAAAGAGTAGAGTTTTTGTGTTTGATAGAAGTTATTGGTTTAAAAATAGAATGCTATAATTTGAAGAGGTCTTTTATAATTGCCTAATTAGCACAAAGAAAATAACTGTAGAATAAGCACAAAAGTATATGAGAAGGGTTCAGTGTGTATCACTGCAAAACGGACAAAGAAAACAAAAACACAAAGGAAGGCAGTAAAAAAGGAATGTAGGAAAAAAAACCCTACAAGTCCTACAAAAAATCAGTGAACAAAATAGGAATCATAAATCCTTTCCTATCACTAATTACTTTAAATGTTAAGTATTGAATTCCCCCATCAAAGGACACAGACTGGTGGAGTGTATTAAAAACAAACAAACAAGGGCCGGCCTGGTGGTGCACTGGAGAGTGCACTGCGTCGGTGCTCCCACCGAGGGTTCGGATCCCATGTGGAGACCGTTCCTGTTCATTGGGTGAGCACAGTGTGGGTGCGACACCGAGGGTTGCGATCCTGTTACCGGTCAGAAAAAAAAGACAAAAAGGAAAACAAACAAACAAACAAACAAAGATCCAACCATATGCTATCTATTATAGACCTTCTTTAGGTCAAGGATACACATAAGCTGAAAGCAAACT
>NW_007835026.1:0-747 GCF_000696425.1 Galeopterus variegatus
AAGTCTGAATAAAATGCAAAACATATGAGATTCAAACACACACAGGATTTCAAATGGTTTCTACTCTCCGAGGTCTCCTGGCCTTCCCTCTTTTTCCTGTGACCCACCTGGAGTGAGGACATGGTTTAAGTGTTCCCAGTGAGGTCCTCAGGGGTAACAATCATTTCTTATTGACCTGTCGATAATCCTAGAGTGATATAGAGCTGGTGCTCCAATGCCCACGGAAGCCTGGCATGTAGTGTAGACCAGTGAAGCTAACTGAGAGTAATGACTAAAAAAAAGTGAGCTTGCTCAATCAAAGGAAGCAGTTTCCACTCAGCTCCAGCCAGTTGCAATCCCGTGAGACTGCAGCCTCAGTGTGGCCAAATGGTTTGCTTTTTCAAGAGAAACTGGAGATTTGGGATATATGAAATCTCCCAGTGTTTTGATCATTGACAATTCATTTGAAATGTTAAAAAGAACCACCACATAGGGGTGAACAAGTCTCCTCCCTAGAGTCTTGCAGAGTTCTTCACAGCTAGCTGACTTTCTATAAAAGCTTTGGAGTTAATTAATTAATTACTAGGCAAAGGGCCCACTTGAAGGCTCAGCCCTTTGGACCTGCCTTTGCTGCCCATTAGCAGTGGTGTGAGCAAGCCACATCGTCACCAGTAGCAGGAAGCAAAGCATCTTTGGGTCTGACCCTGTTATCAGTCCTCCACTCTGATAAGCTTGACCCGCTAGTTGTAGCTGGTTTTTGCTTGGGCA
>NW_007835027.1:0-747 GCF_000696425.1 Galeopterus variegatus
GCCCACCCTTAACTAGCAGGAGCTTACCAGGCATTACTGAATAGGAAACATCTAGAAAAAATGATTTTTAAAATGTTAAAATTCAGAAAAGAAGCATAATTAAGGGCTGTCGGCAGTATTTATGATAGTGACTATGGCTTATTACAGATAGAAAAATGCTTTATTATATTATTATCTTAAAGCTTTTACTTTGACCAACAAACGCCATAATCAAAGACTCAATTTACTCCTCAGTTGAGCTTTAAAACTGAAGGACAAATGTCATTTTACCAAACAAACAAACAAAAATACCCTACATAGGTTTAGGATGGCATTTAAGAATTCAAGTGCAAGTTTTTTGTAAACTTGAGATTCAAAAGTCTTCTCAGGAAGGGTACCCAGACGAGTGCTCCTTACATGCACATTCAACCCCCAGAGTGGACCTCTGTGGCCACCACATCTGAGCATGGGGGGGGAGGTCTCACATGCCACATTGTCCTACTAGATGAGTCACTTGGAGGTGATGCAATTAATGAAATAGGGAAAGGTGAGAAGAGGAGGAAAGTCAAGATGGAGAAAGTCAATCAGGTTTCCATACTAAGAGTTGGCAACCAACAATATAATAATGTTGCTGTATAAATGTCCCCCATTTCAGCCCTCTAGTAATTAGCGCTTTTAATTAAAACAAGGATTATAGTCAAAAGCTCAAAAAAAACCTTAAAAGCCCCCAACTTGCACAAAAACATTTACATGCCAGGAAAGAACCCA
>NW_007835028.1:0-747 GCF_000696425.1 Galeopterus variegatus
CGGGAGCGCCGCCACGCTTCCCAAGCAGCGCACTTATCCAGTGCGCCACCGGGCCAGCCCTTTTTCCCTGTTCAGTATGATATTGGCAGTGGGTTTGTCATAAATGGCTTTTATTGTGCTGAGACACTTTCCTTCTATACCTAATTTGCTGAGGTCTTTATCATGAAGTGATGTTGAATTTTGTCAAATGCTTTTTCTGTGCCTATTGAGATAATCATATGTTTTTCTGTTTTTGATTTTGTTGATATAGTGTACCACCTTTATTGACTTGCGTATGTTGATCCATCCTTGCCTGCTTGGGATGAATCCCACTTGATCATGATGTATAATTTTTTTGATGTGTTGCTGTATTCTGATTGCTAGTATTTTGTTGGGATTGGATTGTTCTCATTTTTCTAGTTCTTTGAGCTGTAGCATTAGGTTGTTTATTTGAAATATTTGTATTCTTTTGATGAAAGTGTTTATTGCAATAAACTTCCCTTTTAGTACTGCTTTTGCAGTATCCCACTGGTTTTGGCATAATGCATCATTATTTTCAGGATTTTTTTTTGATTTCTTGTTTAATTTGTTCTTGGGCTCATATGTCATTCCGGAGCATGTTGTTTAATTTCCATGTATTTGTATAGTTTACTGAGTTTCGCTTGTTATTGATTTCTGGTTTTAATCCATTGTGGTCTGAAAAGGTACTTGAAAAAATTTCAATTTTTAAAAATTTGTTGAGACTTGATTTCTGAAGAATGTTCCATG
>NW_007835029.1:0-747 GCF_000696425.1 Galeopterus variegatus
ATTTTTCTTGGTTTTAGTGTTTGGTTTCTTAGCACGCATTTTCCCACAGACACTGAATTACAAATTATGGCTAAACCCTCAAAACTGCCCACAAAAGGCTCTTTAAAGTTAATGTATTTGAAATATACACTATAAATGGTACCATATTAACTGGTTCACCAGCATTTATAACTCTGTTTATATGGGGAATGCTTTCCATTTTGCAACTAGTGAAGAGAGAGGAGAGATGAGGGCAAGAGGGAGGACTTCGGATAGCAGGAATGCCTGGGACTTCTTAACTCTACGGATGTCAGAAGGAGCACCTGAGCTGAACATCTGTCACCTGTCATACATTCACTCTTGATCTGGAAGTAATACTTTGATTTCACTTTGGTAACTACCCACCCTCTGTCTCAGTGTATGTAGTTAGGCTGGGCTTCCCTCCAACCCACACACCCCATGACTCCAGGGTGGGTTTGTGGCTCAGGCAGTACTAGCCACAGTGATTGGTTCAGAGATGGTCACACTCTACCTTCCCATTTAGATCATACCCAGCATGAGGGCAGGGAGCATGTCCTAAACACACTTGACTCCTCCAGATGACCTAGTGCGGTGCTCAGCACTAATGACACAGTCATGCCCAGAAGAGGAAGAGAATGGATTTAACCATGTGATCTTTCTACCTAGCTTTTTTTTTTTTTTTCCTGTTTTTGTCTTTTTTCGTGTCCGGCAACGGACCGCAACCCTCAGTGTCGCGCCCGTACCAGA
>NW_007835030.1:0-747 GCF_000696425.1 Galeopterus variegatus
AGTCAATAAATGTGACACACCACATCAACAAAATCAAGGACAAAAACCATATGATTATCTTGATAGATGCAGAAAAAGCATCTGACAAAATTCAACATCCCTTCATGATAAAGACTCAGTAAAATAGGTATAGAAGGAAAGTATTTCAGCATAATGAAAGCTGTATTTGACAAACCCACCACCAACATCATCCTGAATGGAGAGAAACTGAAAGCTTTTCCTCTAAGACCAGTAACAAGGCAAAGATGCCCACTCTCACCACTTTTATTCAACATAGTATTGGAAGTACTAGTCAGAGTAACCAGGCAAGAGAAAGAAATAAAGGGCATCCAAATGGGAAAAGACAAAGTCAAATTAGCCCTGTTTGCAGATGACATGATGCTATATAGAAAAACCTAAAACCTCTACCAAAAAACTCCTTGATCTGATAAATGAATTCAGGAAAGTTGTAGGATACAAAATCAATATACACAAACAGTAGCATTTTTATACACTAACAGTGAACTAGCAGAAAAAGAAATCAAGAAAGAAAGCCCATTTATAATAGCTACCAAAATAGTAATATACCTAGGAATAAATTTGTCCAAGGAGGTGAAAAATCTCTACAATGAGAACTACAAAACACTGCTGAAAGAAATTAAAGAAAACACTGAAAGATGGAAAGACATTCCATGTTCATGGATTGGATGAATTAACATTGTGAAAATGTCCATACTATCCAAAGTTATCTACAGATTCAATGCAATC
>NW_007835031.1:0-747 GCF_000696425.1 Galeopterus variegatus
CCCAACACCATCTCAGCCAGTGCAAAAAAATAAGATAATGTGATGGGGGTGGGAGGGAATTCAAAAGATTTTCAAGTCAATTTTCATGTGATTTTGATTGGAAAGTGTATAACATGATTTAAAGTTAGTACATAAGAAGAGGTCTTCTTAGCATTAGGTAGGTAAAATCTGGAGCAACAATGAGCAGCTAACATTAGAAGCTGTGATGCAGCCTGAGTAATTGTGAATGAATATGATCCTACATCTAATTTCCCAATGAAACATTACAAATCTTCCTGGTTTCTAATACTGCTGAAAAAAATGCCCTCTGATATTACATATTAGTGACTAAAACACTATGAAAATTTGACACACAATATATTAGGCAATCTGAGTTAGAAGCACTACAGTCTGAAAGAAGGCTTCATTTATGCTGGGACACAAGCAATCTCCTAGAAATTATACATCCTTGATTTTCCGTGTACAATTATAATTCCTATTGTGTAAATGTCATTATTTTGCATACAAGCTCATATCCACTCACTATTTGGTTATCTATTTAAATTGTTCAGTTGTTCACTCTTTCACCAGGAAGGTAAAGTCACAGAAATAAAAAAGTATAAAAGGAACATAAAACTTTATTTTTACATTTACTCTGCCATTGGCAGATATATACCCATATAATCCAATATGGTGCTGTTTGAACATATTTTAGGAAAAGATGTCCTTCTAAACTCTCTTGATCTCTCCTAAGTGTATAATCAATCA
>NW_007835032.1:0-747 GCF_000696425.1 Galeopterus variegatus
TAATAAATGAACTAATAAGTGAGTTCGATAAAGTTATAGGATACAAGATCAACACACAAAAATCAACATATTTCTATATACTAACAAAGAACTTGTGGAAACATTTAAAACAATACCACTTATAATTGCTCCCTCAAAATGAAATACTTAGGTATAAATCTAACAAAACATGTGCAGGATCTGTATGCTAAAAATTACAAAATTCTATTGAAAAAAAATCAAAGTAGGCAGAAGAAATATAGAGACATACCGTGTCCATGATTGGGAGATTCAACATAGTAAAGGTGTTAATTCTCCCTAAATTAATCTATAGGTTTAACACAATTCCCATCAAAATTTCAGCAAAAATTATTGTAGCTTATTCTAAAATTTACATGGAAACACAAAGGAACTGGAATAGGTAAAACAATTTTGAAAAAGAAGAATAAAGTGGAAGGAATCATTCTACCTGATACGAAGACTTATGATATAGCTACGGTAATCAAGACAGTGTGATGTTGGTAGAGGAACAGAGACATATAGACCAATACAACAGCATAGAGAACCCAGAAATAAACAAAAATGAATACACCAAATTGATTTTTGACAAAGGTACAAAAGCTATTCAATGGAGGAAGGGTAGTCTTATCAACATATGGTGCTGGACTAATTGGACATTCATAGGCAAAAAAAAAAAAAAGAACCTCAACCTAAACATCACACAGTATATGAAAATTAATTCAAAATGGACCATAGATTTAAATGTAA
>NW_007835033.1:0-747 GCF_000696425.1 Galeopterus variegatus
TCATCAGACCAAACTCATCGATCTAAGTAAACTCAACAGAGGAAGCTAATCGATCTAAGTACACTGAACAGACCAAGCCCGTCGATCTAAGTAAAATCAACACACCAAGCACATCGATCCACGGAAACTCATCAGACCGAGCTCATCGATCTAAGTACACACAACGGACAGAGCTAATCGATCTAGGACAACCAATCAGACTAAGCTAGTAGATCTCGGAAAACTAATCACACCCAAATAATCAATGAATGAAAACTAACCAGACCAAGCTAATCGATCTAGGAAATATTATTAGACCAAGCTAATCGATCAAGGGAAAATAATCAGACCAAGCTAATCTATCAAGGAAATATAATCAGACCAAGCTAATCCATCTAGGAAAACTAGTCAGACCAAGCTAAACGATCGAGGAAAAATAATCAGACAAGCTAATCTATCTAGGAAAACTACTCAGACCAAGTTAATCGATCCAGGGAAACTAATCAGACCCAAATAATCTATCTAGGAAAATTAATCAGACCAAGATACTCGATATAGGAAAACTGCTCAGACTAAGAATATCGATCTAGTTTAACTAATGAGACCAAGGTAATCGACCTCGGAAAACTAATCAGACCAAGCTAATCAATGTAGTAAAACTAATCAGACCAAGCTCATCAATCGAAGTAACCAAGCTCATCAATCGTAGTAAACTCATCCGACCCAACTAATCGATCTAAGTAAACTCATCAGACCAATCCCATCAAT
>NW_007835034.1:0-747 GCF_000696425.1 Galeopterus variegatus
CCTCAGAAGTCAAACGGTTGGTGTTTGAAAAGCAGATGTATTCAGCTGAAGGAGATGGTAGGCTGTCCCATTTCAAAGATTTACATTTACTGAAGGATTTTTAAAGAAAGGGTTGAGGGAATGGAATGTGGGAAGTGAAAAGCAGGAGAGCAGGAGACATGAGTTAGGAGGGGTCCGTGTCTATGGGTCAGGTACGGGGTCTTGCCAAGGCCTTATCTGGTTTCTGTTTCCATCTTCACTGTTATCTCAGGACCTGCAAGATTTTGATTTGCGCCCGTGTACTTGGCTAGTGCCCAAGGTCAGCTTCAGTCATTTGGCCTTGATGATTTCTCAAAACTCTACAAGTCTCAAAGAAAGGACTGTTAGCTTTGCAAAGTACTAACTAGCTTCTCCGCCTTGTTTTCCTACTTAGAGAGCGAGATAAGAAAGTCAGGGGATGGGAAGCAAGAGTGGAAAGAAAAAACTGTCCTTTAAAAAATCCTCCCCCCCTGCAGCCCAGGCAGCTTTAGGTCCCAACATGGCTTCAGTCCTGCTCACTCCAACACAAACACTGTATATATTTGCAGTAGCTTTTTAAATATTAGGTTCTTCCTGAACTGCAAATAGTTCTTTCTTACTCTGTAGAGAGAGAGTTCTTGTCTTGTTACCAATTTAGTGCAAATGTTTCTACAATTTCTTTCTTTATAGTGTATATGCTTTTTGTGGTAGTTTCAGAGAGACACTGAACAAATTTAAGATGTTCTTCTG
>NW_007835035.1:0-747 GCF_000696425.1 Galeopterus variegatus
CTGGGTGTCCACAGGCAGAGTGCTGGGGTGCTGGCCCACTGGAGCACCGTAAGGCCAGTTTCTCAGAGAGCTGAGTGTAGATCTAGGGGGAGTAAAGGTACTGAGTGTTGAAAAGGCCATGGACTGGATGAGGGTCTTTGGGTGGGATGACGATGGGCAGTTATGTTGACTCTGATCAGGCAACAGAACCTGCTGCCCCAGGCCCAAGGCTCAGTCTGGCTGGGTCCCTCCCGTCCCTGGCACTCACTTGTAGATCCAGCAGTTGCTCAAGAGTGTGCACATTTCAGGTGGACCCTCTGGAGGGCACTCCATCCGCCTGCCCTGCTCAGTGAAGGCCATGACCTCGGGACCCTTCATTTTCTGCTCCAACCAGGGCACGTGTGAGTAACCAGGGCCCCGTCACCCTCACCCTCACCTGCCACCTGCCTGCCTCTGTCCAAGCCTACCTTGTAGGGCTTCTGGCCATAGGAGAAGGCCTCCCACATGGTGACCCTGTAGCTCCAGACGTCACTGCGGCTGGAGAATGTGCGGAAGTTGACCACTTGAGCGGCCACTTCCCCGCTGAGCGGGCCTGGGGAAGGGGAGACGCTGCCAGGGGAGGGCTCGGGGCCCCTCTGCCCACCAAACTCACCCACCTGGGCACCCCAGGGGTGGGGGCTTACGGTGTAGTAGCTGTCGTCAGCACTCAGTGCCTTGGAGAGGCCAAAGTCGCTGATCTTGGCATAGTGCCGGTTGACCAGGAGGACG
>NW_007835036.1:0-747 GCF_000696425.1 Galeopterus variegatus
CCCCTGAAGACAGAGACCATTCCAAATTCATCTCTGTCTCCCCACAGACTCTAGCACAAGGTCTTTCTCCCAGAAGACATTAATACATGATTGCTAAAACAGTCTTGAAGGCTCACACAAAAATCAGATGCAAAATAACTCAAGGGACAGGAGCATGGGGCATAGCCAAGGATAAAGAGCCTTGTTGGGACCCTGAAAACCCCAAACAGATCTCCTGAAGACAGCCATTTGTTACCCAGGGAGCCAATCTGCAGGGCTGCTAGGACTATTCACTCACTCATTCATACATTCATTCATCACACTGACACCAAATTTTCACTTTGGTCAAATTGCAAACCCTTGCCCAGTGTTTTTTTTCTATTAAGAAATTTCGTTTCCATCTGCCACCTCATTTAGTCTCCTCAAAAATGCTTGGAGCCAGATAGAATAGGTACTGACAATCCATTCTGGAAATAAAGAAATGGAGACTCAGAGAGGTGACAAGAATTGCCAAAGGGCACACAGCAATCAAGGCCATTGTAGAAAATGGACCAAAGTTCTGATCATGACCTGACTTCTTCCCCTGGCTCCATGATGTCAGGAAATTTACAAATCTAGATTTATTCATTTTCACTGCCCAGTTTGCTTCTCAGCAAACAAAACTGGATTAAATTACTTTTGGTGTTATTTTAACATACTTGTTGGAAAAGAAAGACTCAAAGGTCCCTGAGGGCAGGGACTATGAGAACCACGACATGGGGGATTGGG
>NW_007835037.1:0-747 GCF_000696425.1 Galeopterus variegatus
GAGCAGAAAGGCAACCTACAGAATGGGAGAAAATATTTGAAAATTATACAGTAAAAAAAAATCCAATTAAAAAATGGGCAAAGGAGATGAAGAGACATTTTTCAGAGGAAGACATACAAATGGCTTGCTGGTATATTAAAAAAGTGCTCAACATTAGTAGTCATCAGAGAAATGCATATCAAAACCACATTGAGATATCATCTCACTCCAGTTAGACTGGCCATTATTAAAAAGACTCAGAACAACAAATACTGGTAAGGATTCAGGGAAAAGGGAACACTTTTACACTATTGGTGGGACTATAAATTAGCACAACCATTATGGAAAACAATACAGAGGTTCCTCAAACAACTACAGAAAGAACTACCGTGTGATCCAGCAATCTCACTCCTGGGCATATGTCCAAAGGAATGGAAATCATCATGTCAAAAGGACACCTGCACTCCATGTTCACTGTAGCTCTCTTTACAACAGCCAAAATATGGAATCAACAGAAGTGTCCATCAACAGATGATTGGAAAGGAAAATATTGTATATGTACACAATGGAATTCAATTCAGCCATAAAAAAGAATGAAATTCTGACACTTGCACCAACATGGATGTGTCTGGAGAAAATCACATTAAGTGAAATAAGCCAGACAAGGAAAGAGAAATACTACATGTTCTCACTCATAACTAGATGGAAGGGAGAGAGGGAGGGAGGGAGGGAGGGAGGGAGGGAGGAAGGAAGGAAGGAAGGAAGGAA
>NW_007835038.1:0-747 GCF_000696425.1 Galeopterus variegatus
CTCCCCTCAACTGCTCCACAGCAACATCTTAGAATGTAAAAATAATAATAATTAATTAATTAAAAAAAATAAAAAAGTCGGGCCGACCCTGTGGCTCACTTGGGAGAGTGCGTCGCTGGGAGTGCAGCAGCGCTCCTGCCGCGTGTTCGGATCCTATATAGGAATGACCGGTGCGCTCACTGGCTGAGCGCGGTGTGGGCGACACCAAGCCAAGGGTTGCGATCCCCTTACCAGTCACGAAAAAAGGACAAAAATAATAATAATAAATAAATAAATAATAAAAATAGTAAAAAAGTGAGCTAGAATAGAATAAAAAGTGTGAACTCTACGCTCTTGTCGTCGTACCCCGTGTGCTTTCCCTCACCTTCCTACGAGCAGCATTGCATGGCGTCTTTCTCGTGGGTTCCTTCCGTCCCTGCCATTCTTGGTTAGGAGCCCTCTTCCAGGCTCCTATGTCACCTCGTGCTTTCCATTCTTATGGTCCTTACCGCCTTTCAGCATTTTCTTGCTCATGCATTCGGTAGGTATTCTTCCAGTCCTACTGTGTGTCAGGCACCGTGCTGGGTGCTATTCCTATCTGAGTACTTTTTTGTGTCCTCCCTGAATGGCCATTTCCCTGAGAAATAGTCTTTTAACCTCCATGTCCTAGCACCTGGCACAGTGCCTGGCACACTGAAAGGTCCTCAATATGGTTATGAACTGTGGTTTTAGTTTTTAGAGTTATTCTTCTAAACAGATTCAAATGAT
>NW_007835039.1:0-747 GCF_000696425.1 Galeopterus variegatus
TGATATTCATTACTATAGCCATTGGTAAGAAAATAAATGAAAATACTGAATATGAGACAAATAAATACACTTAGTCTTAATTAATTAGATAAAAAGGAAAGATGAATCAGTGTCTGGTTTTAAACATTGCTCACCTCCAAACCAGGCATACCCTCTAGATTTATTTATTTTTCCAGTAGGATCTTTAAAAGAATCCTTGATCTTCCCTGTTCTTCTGACTTCTGAACTTAAGAAAATCCATATCATTTCCAACTTAAAACTCAGAGCTTGATCCTTTCCAATTTAGGACTTAGAGCCTCATTTTCTTTATAGCTAAGTGAACTCTGTTAGCATGTTTAAAAATCTTTGCAATGACTAAGTAACAATTGCAGTAACAAGCACGAAGTCCCTTTGATGACTGAGACCTTGTTTACCATAGGACACATTCACTAAATACTCGTTGAACAGATAAAATAGGAAAAATATAAATTTATGAAAACTGCAAATGGCAGCTACCAATTCAAGTAATTATAAAGGCTTTTGATAGGATTGATAATCAAAAGGAAAAAAATTAGCTATCATTCATAGTTTGTTCATGTCATAAGAAAAATGGGTCATGGGTTTAATTTAGAGGCAGATTTTTTAAATTTCCCCAAAGAAAAAAAAATCAGTAAACTCAATGAGATACCCATTTATATTCACACTGGTTAAAGGTATTCTTTCTGTTTTGTTTTGTTTCTACAAAAGAAGGCAAAAAGAAATGAAGGC
>NW_007835040.1:0-747 GCF_000696425.1 Galeopterus variegatus
GGAGGCCACGGCGGGAACCAGGAGGGCGGGAAGTGAGGTAAGACAATACTCTCCACTGCTCATCCTGTGTCAGGACTGGTTCTGGCAGGAGCCATGCCTCACCCCAAGTGTAGCTTCTGCTTGGTGGCCCCACCTTCCTGAGTGCCAATAACACACCTTCCTCCATTTGCCCCTTCAAACTGGGAGGTGGTAATGGCTTTGGCAACTGCTAGCCTCTGGGTGCCTCGCTGTTCCTCATTTGTTCCCTTAGCTTTTCCATTTTCTACACAAAATCCCTTCATTAAAGAGTTATTTGTGTGTGTGTGTGGGGGGGGGCAAATTGAGTTTCTTGATGACAGATACTGCAATTACTATTTATTGTCAAGCAATGTGCAAAGCTCTTTTCCCTGGGTTGTCTTCTTAGACATCTGCACAATGGGCACTCAACCCCATTTTACAGATGAGGATACTGACTCATAAAGTTAAGTGACTCACGCAAGGCCATGTCACTCCATGTGTACTGCAGGAATGCATGCCTTTCACATTCGGATGTCTGTGTGCTTTCTACTGCTCTACACTGAACCTAAGTGTGGCTGTTTGAAAAATGGCTCTCTCCTTCCAACAAATGAATGTTCTGTTAGCTCTGGGAAATTGTTCTCAGGGTTTATGTTTTTGTTTTGTGGGGTATTTTTTTGTTTGTTTTCTCTCTCCCAATCCTGGTAATACTTTCCAAGAAGCGTTCACAGCTTCTTCTGAGGAACTGACATA
>NW_007835041.1:0-747 GCF_000696425.1 Galeopterus variegatus
AGAAGGGAGGTGAACCGCTGCGTTTTGTGGCCACCCCAGCTCACGGAATAGAGCAGAAGGGAGGCGAACCACTTCCAGGTCTGGCCTATCAGAACCTTCTACATGACCTCTTCTGAGCAATTGCCACCTCTCCCTGTTGGAAATGGAGGCAACCCCTAAAAGAGACCTTGGAAGACGTGTTAAAAATGGCAGAACCTCTGTTAGTCTGGTCCCTGGATGACTATGTGGAGGGAGACAGCCTTGTTAAACAGTTCACTGGCCTGGAACTGATACCCAAGCAAGAAATGCACTTCTGTTGCATCTGAGCCATTATATTTAGGGTCTGTTTGTCACAACAGCAGAATCTACCCTTGCTAAGACAGTCTTTCTCTAGCTGGGAGCACTATACCAAACCACATATTGGAGGAGAAAAGAGGAAACGAGGGGATATCCTTCTGTCCTTTGAGGCTTACAAATTTAGCTGGAACTGCATATGGAAAAGGAGAACATTTACCAGTCTCTTCAGAGTTGAGGGTTGCCTCTTCCTCAACTGGGGATACTGCCTCTAACTCTGGGCTCCTGAGTTGACCCCAGTACTTTGGAACTCCCTCAGGCCTGAGAGCCAGTGGTAAAACCACCTTCTGTCTGTCAGAGAATGTCCTCAGGCCTGACAGCAGATGACGGCTGAGAGCCAGCAACTCTTCCTTCTCTTAGATTCTGTGATGTTAGACAATCTGCCTGCTATCCCCACTAATCATCGAAGTTCCA
>NW_007835042.1:0-747 GCF_000696425.1 Galeopterus variegatus
TGTCAGATAAAATAAACTTTAAGACAGAAATTGTTACTGAAGACAAAGAAGGACATTTGTAAAAGTTTTAATCAAGGAAGGTGTAACAACTATGGAGATATATACACATAAAAATAAAGCCCGAAAATATATAAAGCAAAAGTTGACAGAATCGAAAGGAGAAATATATGATTAAACAGCAAAATGAAATTAGAAATCAATAACAAAGAAATTTGAGAAGTTCACAAATGTATGGAAATTAACAACACTCTCCTAAACAACCAGTAGTTCAAAGAATAATTATAGGGGAAAATAAAATACTTTGAACAAAAACAAATGCTTATGGTGAGGGACATTTATACCTGTAACCATCCATAGTAAAAGAGAAGAAAGATCTCAATTGATAACTTAACATTTCACCTTAGGACACTAAAAAAGAAGAGCAAACAAAATCTAAAGCAAGCAGAAGTAAGGAAATAATAAAAATTAGAGCAGAAATGAATGAACTAGATAATGGAAAAAAGATAGAGAAAAATCAGCAAAACCAAAAGTTGGCTCTTTGAAAATATCAAGAAAATTTGCAAACGTTTTTCTAGACTGATCAAAACACAATTAACAAAACTTATTTAAACTGATCAACAAACGACACCAAGGTCAAGGGTTCAGATCCCCTTACAAACCAGCTGCCAAAAAAAACCAAAACAGAACAAATAAACAAAAAGAATGAAAAAGAAAAGACTGAAGTCACTAGATTCAGAGAAATGAGAG
>NW_007835043.1:0-747 GCF_000696425.1 Galeopterus variegatus
AAGTCAAACACACGCGCCACCCAATCACTTTTCGGGAAAAGCATAGAAGAAGCACAGAGCTAGCAAAACTGACAAGTACAAAACCCATCAGGCATCTTGTAGGAATGTGTGCAGTCAGCTCCTGGGAAGGACTGACGGCGCCCTGAATTCTTGGGCTGGATTTGGTGAGCACTAAAGGAATGGGACTCGTGAAGGGTTGGGAGAGGTGTTCTCGAATGCTTGGTCAGTCAACCTAACTTACCTAAGTTTACAGCTGAAAATCAAATTCCACAGTGGAAATAGAGCAAGCAGGTCAGGACAGACGGGGATGGCTAGGAGGGAAGGAAGTGATAGGTGAGTTGATGAGAGGCGATTAAGTGTCACCAACACACAGACGGGGCGAGGGCAAGGGGGCCGCTCCCGAGTCTTCGGGCCGCACTCCGGGCACGGGGGACCCCCGGCGCCCCTCACGGTGAGGCTGACCCCTGGCCCAGCCGCGCCCCGCTCTCTCCGCCCGAATCAGGTGCTGCAGAAGCCGTGGCTGCCACAGCACTGACTACCGTTTGTTTCCAAGGAGCCCGCACTGGCTGGGGTTCTAGAAGCCACAGGTCATTGTCCTCACCGTGCGCTGGGGCCGGGGGAAGGGCAGCACGTGGCCCCGAGAGCGTGTCCCTTTATCCCTGGCCCCGGCCCCCGCTGCCCCGCAGCGCGCCCGTCCCCCGGGGTGACATTCAGCAAAAATAGCATAGAATTTTATCATAGGATTTT
>NW_007835044.1:0-747 GCF_000696425.1 Galeopterus variegatus
TGGACCCAACAATATGCTGCCTTCGAGAAACCCACCTCACCTGTAAAGACACACATAAACTGAGAGTTAAAGAATGGAAAAAGATATACCATGCAAACAGAAATGAAAAAAGATCTGGAGTAGCTTATTCTTAAATCAGATAAAATAGACTTTAAACCAAAAACCATAAGAAAAGATAAAGAAGGCCAGTATATAATGATAAAAGGATCTATCCAGTAAGAAGACATAACAATCATAAATATTTATGCACCCAACTTAGGAGCAGCCAGATTTATAAAGCAAACACTATTAGATCTAAAGAAAGAGATAGACACTAATACCATAATACTTGGGGATCTGAACACCCCACTCTCCACATTGGAAAGGTCATCTAGGCAAAAAATCAACAAACACAAGACCTTAATAACACTTTAGACCAACTGGACTTGGCAGATATATACAGAACATTTCATCCCACAATGTCAGAATATTCATTCCTCTCTTCAGTACATGGAACATTATCCAGGATAGACTACATGTTAGATCACAAATCAAGTCTCAACAAATGCAAAAAAAATTGGAATTATTCCATGTATTTTTTCTGACCACAACAGATTAAAACTAGAAATCAATAACAAATGAAACTCTGGAAACTATACAAATACATAGAAATTAAACAACATTCTACTTAATAAAGTATGGGTCCAAGAAGAAATTAAACAGGAAATCAAAAAATTTATTGAAACTAACGAAAATAATGACACATCA
>NW_007835045.1:0-747 GCF_000696425.1 Galeopterus variegatus
TATTTCTGATTTTTGTTATTTGGGTCTTCTCTCTTCTTTTTTTAGTTATCCTAGGTAATGGCCTGTCCATTTTTTTGATCTTCTCAAAAACTCTTTTTTTTCATTGATCTTTTGCATCTTTTTTGGGGGGGTTCTATTTCATCTAGTTCTGCTGTAATCTTAATTATTTTTTTCAGTCTACTAATTTTGGAATTGAATTGTTCTTGTTTTTCTAGTACTTTGTAGTGTTAAATTGTTTATTTAAAATCTTTCTACTGTTTTGATATAAGCAATAAACTTTCCTTAGTACTGCTTTTGCTGTACCTCACAGGTTTTGGTATGTGTCATTAGTTTCCAGAAATTTTTTTATTTCCTGTTTAATTTCTTCTTGGACCCATAGGTCATGCAGGGACATGTTGTTTAATTTCCATGTATTTGTACAGCTTCCAGAGTTTCACTTGTTATTGATTTCTAGTTTTAATCCACTGTGGTCCAAAAAGATACTTGAAGTGATTTCAGTTTTTAAAAACTTGCTGAGACTTGATTTGTGACTTAACATGTGATCTATCCTGGAGAATGTTCCACGTGCTGATGAGAAAAATGTATATTCTGTAGTTGCTGGATGAAATATTCTGTAGATATATGCCAGGTCTAAAATGTAGTTTAAATCCTGTGTTTCTCTGTTGATTTGTCCAATGCTGAGAGAAGGGTGTTCTGGTCCCCAACTATTATTGTATTGGAGTTACCTTCTTCTTTAGGTCTAGTAGT
>NW_007835046.1:0-747 GCF_000696425.1 Galeopterus variegatus
TTCTGTTATAATCTTTTAAAAAAATATCACAACACACTACTACGTAATTTCAAAAGGAAACACAAATATTAGCAACATAACATGGCATGGTCTCACATACCACATTTGTTCCTTCAATTTAACTATTAAGATCTATCATTTTCTAATCAATTACTGCACATCAAGTGCTATATTGAGCACTTCATATATAGAACATCATTATTAAAGTGTCTTGACAATCCTGTGAAGTGGTTGGTATTATGAAAGATTCACAATGAAGAAAACTGAAGTGTAGGAGATTTAGATAAACATTTTCATGTCACACAGCTTAAGTGATATGTCCATTATTTGGACCCGGGACTGGTTAGTCCCCAAGCCCATGTGCTTAGCCAATATTCTCCCCCACCTCTTCTTATTGTGAAAAATTCTTTACCTAACATAGACTGTCTTTTTAAGAAGGTATTTCAGTGCTGTACTAATGGCAGCCTCTGTCTGTCACTTTTACAAGTGATGGGCTCTTTCCTAAAAGGACCCTTTTCAGACACCTCATTTCAGGCATTAGGGAGGGATATGCTGAATGACATGTACATATGGGTAAGTGGACTGTGTCCCCCAACCACATTCCAGACACTGTTGTCATGTGACCAGTCTCTATCCTTGCTATTCTATAACAGCCCTCAAATTCCAATTACTATTAAAATGGTTCCTGTACTTAGAACCCTCTTCCTGGACCTACAATTACCTTTTGTTATAATGTTGCTTAATACT
>NW_007835047.1:0-747 GCF_000696425.1 Galeopterus variegatus
GAGACTTAAAAGGGAAGACAATAGCAGTGAACCTGAACTGGGAAGAGTGGATTAAACTGGGATAGGCTGAGGTTTGCAGCCTTTTGAAGAAACCCTGACACTCTAAATTGCAGGGGTGAAAGACTACCTGGTTGAAGAGCTCTGGAGAGAGTCATGCCACAAAGAGCAGCTTGGAAACTCAGATTGTCTCTGGGTGGTAGTACTTATGGAGAGGTAATTTTGAGGCTGGTGCTGTTTAGGTTCCTTTATTATTTCAGGTGGTCTATCTAGGCAATGTGAGTCAATGAAAGAGTCTCCATTCAGTAGCACAGAGCTTGAACTCCAGCCCCGCCCCTGCCTATTGCAAAGGTTTCCCCCCCCTCCTCTGGGCTGCCTTCTTTCTCCCACCTTTTGAAGGTACCCTTGGTTTCTGCTTCGCTAAGAAAATCTAGGTCATCAGCCTTCCAGGCTCCCTAACTCTTTTTTCCCACCTTTTTTGAGCTGTCCTTTTATTAATCCTACCTCCTTTCCTTTTGTTTCCAAGCTAATTTGTCCTTCTTTCTGGGACAATTTCACTATCCTCCCCACTGGCTGCATTTTGACCTACCTTCTCAATGACCTCCCTCACTCTCCCCCGTACCCCCTTCCTCTCTGGCATTTAAGTCTCCCCTTTTGACTCCAGCCCCTACACACGTGCACATTCCCACTGCTTCTTGGCTTTGATTCCACTTGATCCTAATACTCCTTCCAGCTGTCTGAATATTTCCC
>NW_007835048.1:0-747 GCF_000696425.1 Galeopterus variegatus
TAATTTTTTATACTTGCACACTCCTCAAGCAAGCTGAATGAAACTGAAGTGCATTGGATTAAAATGAGGTTGGTTTAGCTGTTGATTCCATAAGAAGGGTATTGGACACTAGAGACAAATCCTCACGTGCCAAAAATGAAAAGAGAAATATATGGTGCTCTTTAATATGGTAGACACTGGCCGCATGTAGCTATTTAAATTTAAATTAATTAAAAATAAAGTGTAAAAATTAGTCTCACAATTGCAGAAGCCACCTGTCAAGTGCTTGTGAACCTGGAAGGAAACTGAGGCACAGCATAAACAACAAAGAGTTCATTTGAGTCAAATTTTAATGACTGAAGCCCAGGAGGCACTTCCAAGTTATCTTGAGAAGTGCTTTGGAGAAATAAAGCAGAAGTTGGGCTTATAAAGAAAAAAGGACCAATCAGAAGGGGAGGCCATTACAAACTATTTGTCTGACATTATGATTGGTTTTAGCATCCTTGAGTAGTCTTGGAAGTAGGGATTGGTTGTAACAGTCTGTGAGATGGTTCTCAGTAGAAATTCTTCATTTTGACAGGAAGTATGTGGGATAAGAGTCAACAGATGTTAGCAGACAGATGGTCAGCAAATGTTGGTCATTATTTTTCCAGGAGGTTGTGACCCTTGCAATTGATTAGAAAAGTTTAAAGTTTGGGGTATCTTTGGATATAATTGATTGCAAGAACTCGAGAGCTCAGGGTGCCCTCTGATAAGACATAAAACTCA
>NW_007835049.1:0-747 GCF_000696425.1 Galeopterus variegatus
CACAAATACATCTAAGGAAGTGCCTTATCATAAATTTTGCAACTACTCTTTTGCTTCTAAAGTCAATGTGGACAACTGGAAAAATTGAAGGACCTACGAGTGATGGCCTCTCGGAAGCTCCTTGAAACCTTTCAGTAAGGACAACAGGATACACAAATGGCCATCCCGTTCAGACTCTTTTATTCTGAGGGTCTGTTTCTATTGGCCACAAGAGTTATAACCACCTATTTTTTCTAAACTGGAAAGAAGGTCATATGATATGTGGTCACTCTATACGGCACAAATCAATTCAAGTTTTATTCCTAGAGACTCACCCACAGCTGCCATCTGCCCCTATAGCTATGAGAAGTGAGGTTTCCCATCTGTTACCCCTCCCTCAAATGTGGCCCTAAAACATTTTTAATGAGTAGTACCAGGTAAAGGAATGTATAGAAAAATGTTCTTCCCTGCTAGTAATAAAAAATGTAAATTGAAGGAACTTTGAAAAGGTAACATTTTCGTTTTGTGAAATCATACTCTAATGCTGGTCAGGCTGCACTGAAACCGATAGACTCAAATGCTATTGGCATTGTGGTAAATCAGCATAATTCTTCTCGAAAGAGATACGGCAGTTGGTAACAAGAATCATAAAGATGTGCTTACTCTGACCCAGTAATCCTTCTCCTGGCAACTTATACTAAAGATAGAATCCATCGGAAGCAAAAAGCTACACAAATGTAGCACTGTCTCTAATGATCAAATCTAATC
>NW_007835050.1:0-747 GCF_000696425.1 Galeopterus variegatus
GTGGGACTGTAAATTAGTACAGCCATTATGGAAAACAGTATAGAGGTTTCTCAAACTACAGGTAGAACTGCCATATGATCCAGTAATTCTGCTGCTGGGTGTATACCCAAAGGAATGGAAATCATGATGTCAGAGGGATACCTGAACTCCCATGTTTATCACAGCTCTCTTTACAATAGCTGCGAGTTGGAACCAACCTAAATGTCCATAGGCAGATGACTGGATAAGGAAAATGTGGTATATACACACAATGGAACATTACTCTGCCATGCAAAGGAATGAAATTCTGCCATTTGCAGCAACATGGATAAACTTAGAGAAAATTATATTCAGTGAAATAAGCCAGGTACAGAAAGAGAGATACTGCATGTCCTTATTTATAGATAGGAGCTGAAAAAGAAAGAAACAAAAAAGGAAAGAAAGAGAGATACAATAATCACAACCATTTCTTGAACTTTCAAAAGGAGAGAATGGAACTGAGGCCACCAAAGGTGGAAAGGGGGGAGTTAGAAAAAAATTGGCAAAGGGCCACAAAAACTGTTTACCTTGTGTAATGGTAAAATAAATAAATAAAGCAAAAAGTGAATAAATAAATAAATGAATGAATGAATGAATGAATGAATAAATAAATAAATAAATAAAGTTCTCAGGTCAGATCAGTGTCTGTTCTTTTACAGGTTTAGTTCGCTTCAAAATTTTTCTCTTATTTCTAAAACATTAGAGCTTAAACCACATTTAAAAGCATTA
>NW_007835051.1:0-747 GCF_000696425.1 Galeopterus variegatus
TTCCATAAGTGGATCAAGAATAGAGACAAGTTTGTATGTATTTTCTGGTCTCACTGAGTGTAAAGCTGATACTTGTTAAAAAGGCAATTGTACATTGATTTCCAATGTAAATTGGAATGTATATTGGAAACTGATGTAAATTGGTTTCCTTTGACTTAACACTAGGTATAGATCTGCTTAATAAGTACTTGGGGACTCCAGAGCTTCATTTGTACCTTCTTTTGGAAGGTCAAAGACCAATGAGATTTGGTAAGCTTGTGGGATTTGGACGTGGGAAGTCTCCTAAGAAATTCTCTGGCTTAAATGGTTAACTCTAGAGACCAGTGAAAGTGAAGTTGTTGTGATGCTGGATCTAGAACCATGGCCCCTTGAAAATATCCTTGAGGAATGAGTTCATTTGCTGTGTTGAGTTGATGACCAAAGGCAGAAAAAAGCTCAGGAGTTTACATGACTCAGTTTTAGGAATTAACTCCAAAATACAAGACTAAAGTGAAAACATCATGTCGAAAACATGTAATTTGGAGCTTGACAGATCTAGGTTTTATTCCTGCTTCTTAAACTGTGATTTTGGACAAGATAATCTGTGAGCTTTAGTTTTATCATTTGTAAAATAGATATGATAATATCATCATTTCACTATCATTGCTAATATTTATGGGGAAAAAGTATATAAGACTTTTATTAGGAGAGTGCCTGGCCCTTAGTGTGTGCTTAATGAGAATAGCTATCTTTTGTTATGCTTTTATT
>NW_007835052.1:0-747 GCF_000696425.1 Galeopterus variegatus
GAGGAGCTTATTTTTCTAACAGACCAGCCCAGAGAGTGTGACCGGCCAGTCCAGAGGGAGCATTTTATGTTAGTTTGCACAAAAGTGCATCAGTGCTAGCAGCAGCCTACGATTGCTTCTCTTTCAGGGCTTCTGGAGGTCTGGCTGCCTCTGCTTCTCTCGGCCACCTTGACCTTGACATTTCAGTGACCAGCAGCAGGAAACCCTGTGCTCCATGGCTACCGGCTCACTTCCTGCTGGCCAGGGGGGTGATGTGGGCCAGTGCTCCAGCCACAGGAGAGGGGCTCACGCTTCAGTCTCCACTTTAATCCTCACTACTGAAAAACAGTCTGTGTCTTTAAATGCTGCTTTCCCTCAAAATGGGACCTGTGATGTGTCTGTACATGAGGCCCCTGTCTCCTTAAGGAATCTGTCAAAATAATAATTTTAAAATTTCAGTCTTCGAAGTGATTCATTCATTTAGCAAGTATTTACCGAGCACCTATGATGCAGGCACTGTCTGTGGTGCTGAGGATCCCACTGTGTCCCTGTCCTCATGGAGTTCACAGTCAGCTTAGAGAGACTGGATTGAACCCAGGCTCTGCTGTGTGACCTTAGATAAGATACGCTATGTCTCTGAGTGTCGTCCATTAATCCATCTATTCATTCATTCATTCAAGAAATGTTTGCTGAGCAGCTACTATGCGCCAGGCACTATGCTAGATGCTGTGGATACAACAGTGAACAATTCAGACAAATCCCTCCCCT
>NW_007835053.1:0-747 GCF_000696425.1 Galeopterus variegatus
AAATCTAAGAGAGATATCAGACAACCTTAAGTGCTCAAATATCTGAGTCATAGGTATTCCAGAAGAGGAAGAAAAAGGAGATTGCATTGAAAACATGTTCAACAAAATAGTGGCAGAAATCTTCCCAGGTATAGTAAAAGACACAGATCTTCAGATTCAGGGAGCTCAAAGATCCTCAAATGTATTCAACCCAAAAAGGTCTTCTCTACGACATATTATAGTCAATTGGCAAAACTCAAAGACAAAGACAGAATCTTAAAAGCTGCAAGAGAGAAGTGTCAAATCACCTATAAGGGAGCAACAATCAGATTAACTTCAGACTTTTTACTCTAAATTCTAAAACCAGAAAGGAATGTGATAATATATTCAAAATACTAAAAGATAGAGATTCCCAGCCAAGAATACTCTACCCCACAAGGCTAACCTTCTGAAATGAAGGGCACATAGTATATTTCTCAGATAAATAAAAACTGTGGGAATTCACTACCACACGACCACCCTTACAAGAACTTCTCAAGGAAGTACTGGATTTGGTACCTAAAAAATAACTACCACTTCCATAAAAACTCAAGAAAAATCAAAACACAATAGTAAAATAAAAATGCCAATAATGAAGAGAAAAAAAAGAAGTTTATCTACAACCCAAGGAACCAACAAATACAGAGTACAACCAGTAAATGAGAAAAACAGGAACAAAAGACACTTAAGACATCCAAACAAAAATCAATAAAATGCTAGGAGTAAATC
>NW_007835054.1:0-747 GCF_000696425.1 Galeopterus variegatus
AGACAGCTGGCAATGCAGTGAGGGATAAAGAGCAAAAGCCAGAGCAAACTAAGTGTTATGGAAAGATAAAGGTTAGACAAACTGATAATCTCATTGATTCATCTGTAATTATTGAGCTGCTACTATGTGCCTGGCACTTTACTAAGTATAGAGAATAAAGCAGCAAAGGACATATATATAGCCTCATTCCTACTGGGGGAGAGTTATGGCAAACACAGTTCTTCCTAGAGGAATTAGAAGCCTTGATGAAGGAGGTAATAGGTGAGCTGAATCTTCAAGCTTAAATAGACACTTTCTGGGCCAGCAGGGGGCAGGAAAGAAGGGAGCCACAATATTTATAATGATGGTGGGCACAAAAGCTGATTTAATTCTTATGGATAATTGAATTCTCAGTTAGCTATGTGTTAGTTGTGGTAAATTTTTTTCCATGGTGTCATTTCTTTCCAATACCTCAGAACTTTTCCAATTTTTAGTATATATAATAACTATATTTCAGCCTAATTTCCCATAGTTTCATGGGTGACTTGTTCAACCTTTTATATTCTTGATGGTGTGATTAGTGACCCGTTTACAACCAGACAGTGTCCCTGGACTTTGCAGGTGAGTGCACGCTGAGCAGGGTGTAGGGTGGTCTCAAGGTGGGGAGATTAGAGGTGTCTTCTCTGTCCTGGAGTAAGTTCTTCCCGTGCAAAGCGAACGGGCCCACTGGTCTCTGCAGGAATCTTTCCTGCTGCCAGACAGATGCTA
>NW_007835055.1:0-747 GCF_000696425.1 Galeopterus variegatus
AGACATTCGAGGGGACCAGGAAGTCCCAGATGAGGTCGTGAGCGGGTGTTTGTAAAGCAAGGGATGAATGAGGAAGTGTAAATGAGAACACAGAAAAAGTGTGCCTGGCAGAGTTGGAGCACAGGTGCTTCCTGTGGCCTTTAGCCGAGGTGATCGGAATAAAGCCAGGCTGGGGACAGTGCATGTATGACAAAAGGGACTCAGACATGAGTGGTGGCAGAGAGACCTGGAATCAGGAGACATACGGAGAGAAAAGAAAGTATAGAGGGAGGTAAGAGAAGAAAGAACAAGAGAGAGAGGGGGGAAAGAGGAGAGAAGACACACAGAGCCACACAGAACCACAGAAGCTGCGACTGTCTTCACTGCGTCAGGTTTTCAAAGTGCCCTCCCCACCATGCTCACAAAAAAAAAAAAAAACAGAACAGCAGCTTCGCTCCCTGAGGAAGCTCCCTTTCTAGAAAGTTCTGGAATGATGTTCCAGTTGCTGGGTGCTGACCAGCATCCCCAGTCTCCAATCCTGACTAACCCCCCATTCCTTCCTCTTCCCTGAGTCATTTCTTCCATAAAGATGAAGAAAAGTTGCTCTTGTGGCCCCCTATTCACTGACTCAGTGTGTCAGGCAGATGGTGTTCTCTCGTCCCATGTGTCCGTGCAGGGCCTCTGGGAAGAGGTCACATGCTATTCCTATCCTCAGGTTGGACAGTGGCATAAAAAGTGAGGTCCAGAATCCCACAGGCCCAAGGTTGA
>NW_007835056.1:0-747 GCF_000696425.1 Galeopterus variegatus
AGGCACCTGTATCTTTCACTTTAGCAGCTATCTTTTGTTAATTCAGAAAATTAATAAACCAAAAGTTCCTTAGAAACTGTTTTTTAAAACATGAAGATCACTTTACATATTCATTAGCACAATTGGCATGCTTGACAAAGGGGCTATGTTTCTCCTGTAGTTACTACATTGACCTTGATGTTACTCCATGTTTTCGCTTTGGTGTGCACTTAGATCCAAATTCAATAAGCATGGATCTCTCCAGTTCTCTTCCTGAGATACCCAGGACTATGCACCTAGCTTGTTTCCACATACTTGTTAAATGCTCTTTCTATACCAGCTCCCTGGGTTATTTGCCTGATTTTTCCCAAGCAGACTGCACATTCCACCATGGCTGGACCTTGTCTTTAACTCCTCTTATATCCTGTAAAATACCCTGCTCAGTGCTGAACGTGGGGTCAACACTTTCTGATTCATGATATTTATAAAATATCTAAAATCAGGTAGAATAAATGTTTGTATATTTGTCGTGATAGGATATGCTGATGATATTAAAAGGCAGTTTTTCAAAGAATAATGTATGACAGAAAATGGTCAATTTATGAAATTTACTGAGAAGGCCTAAAGAACTAATAATATGAGAGAATTTTTTTTTTTTTTAAATCATTAAGGTCTCCAAATTGGAAAAAAAATGTAGGAACTAGGTAAGCAGTCTCAGCTTTTGGTTCTTTTGTTTTCACGCCTTTCTCTGATGGATTTGAGTGCTCA
>NW_007835057.1:0-747 GCF_000696425.1 Galeopterus variegatus
AAAATGAGTTTTGTTAAATAGTTATGTTTATAAATTAGGGGCTGGAGCTGGCATAGGTGGGGGGAAGGAGTGTAGGGTAGGATGGTTCCTTTCATCAGATAGTGCTGGGCTGAGGGCAGAAGGCCTGGGTACAAGGTTAGTCTTTTTCCCTTGAGTCTTTCTGCTGTGTGACCTTGGGTGACTTCTTGCCCTCTCTGGGCTTTGGTCTCATCTTTGGTCATTCAAGGCAATTGAACTTGTAGTCCTCAAACCTAACGTCTGGGAGCCTTAAACCCGACTCCCTTGAAATTCTTCAGTGGCTCCCCGTGAACATCCAGTTCAAATCCAAACTCTCAAAGGACTCCTTGGTGTGTACCATATACCTCTCTGCCTTCGTCCTGTGCCTCTCTCCCATGTTGCTGAGTTTCTTTAGTCACATCTGTGATCCCTAGAATGGCCCAAGTTTCTCCACATCTCTGGGCCTTGCCCATGCCGTTCCTGGTCTAGAACATCCTCCCCAGCTTGTCACCTTGCTAACTTCTACTTACAGCTCATGTTAAGGAAGAGTCTCTTCCTCCAGGAAGCCTTCCCTGATCTCCCTTCCACTCGCCATGTCCCACAGTCCCCCAGGCTTTCCTCTGCCTCGCCCTTACTATATGTTGTGACTCATCCTTTGCCCCCTGGCCTGGGGGCTACTTGGGAAGTGAGGAGGGCTGAGTTTTGGTCACCATTGAATGTCCCTAGCACCAGGCCTGGATGGGGGCAGGG
>NW_007835058.1:0-747 GCF_000696425.1 Galeopterus variegatus
CATATGGTAGGTGTTTGATAAAGATATGTTAAGTCTCCAGTCTTTGAATTCCTATAAGCACATGTAACCTATAACTCACACTGTATTTATTTATTCATTCATTGATTCATTCTTTCAGCAAAAAGTTATTTGCTGCTCTCTATGTTCCAAGCATCATGCCAGGCCCCTGTGAACAACCATGAAGATCTAAGTAGAGTCTGGATTCAGAAGGACTGAATTTACTTCTGGGCTTTGCCATTTGCTAGCATGTGATGCTGGTCAAGATACTTTACCCCTTTAAGCTCCAGGTTCATTATATATAAAATATATATAATGGATCATAGTGCTTTCCTATGCCATGTGTTATGAGAGCTAAATATGACAAATCAATTTTAAATGTTTAGAAATTTTTGATGTATTATAAACACTCACTAAAGAACATTATCTTCCTTTTCCTGTTTCTTCTTGTCTTTGTTACATTCTTTTCCTGTTTCTTCTTGTCATTGTTACATAAAGAATGATTATTGCTCTTCACACAGAGCTCTTCATTGTACAGAGAACAATTTCTCCTTCACAAAAACACTGCAATATTATTGTTAAAGGGCCAAAATACTAGTTTAGAAAAAAACTAAGTTGTTTGATATATGCATGAAAGGTGAAGAATCAGGGCTGAATCTCATCCATTGGAGGAACTGCAATAAGAGGAGTAATAAAGATATGCTTTGATGGAATGGTTGTTCTGGATCAGGCACAGTGCTGTATGTGGGT
>NW_007835059.1:0-747 GCF_000696425.1 Galeopterus variegatus
AGAAATGCAGTCAATACTCTGGTATCACAGCACACAGCTCTCAGGATTGCGCTGTTTCCTGGCACGGGTGCTCCAGACCCGTCACCATTTTCAATTCTTCGCAATGATGGTATTCTATATCTTGATAAGGGCTTGGATTACAGAGATGTGTATGCATTTGTCAAAATGTATCTAACGGGATGCACTAAAGATTTGTGCATTTTTTGTGTGCTAAAGAGATAAAAAAATAAACTGGAAATAAATATTAAATGAATATTAGTGATATGTGATCAACAGATTTTTGAAAAAGTCCACTGATGCTGAACCTTACCTTGAAGTCCATATATAAATGAGACAGATCGATGGTTGGATAGAGGAGCGGATAATAGAAACATACAGGTAAAGTAGAGCAAAATATTGGTGATAAAATCTAGGTACATGGGTGTACATTGTAAAAGACTTTACTTCTATGTATGTTCAAAAATACAAAATAATATTTTGTTAGAAGAAACATAGTAAAAATATTGCAGGGAAAAAGTGAGATTAGATTTCATCTTCCTGACCTCCTAGTCCAGAGCTCTTTGCCTTCCATGGCAGCATCTGTTCTAGTCGGAACTTCCTGAGATAGAAGTGGCTGCAACCCAGGCCCTTAGGGTCCATGCCTTACAGGGATGGCTCCTATTCTGTGCTCAGGGACACCCACCCTCGCCTGATGGAAACAGAGGCAGTTGTTGTGACCAAGTGTCCTGTTGTCTGAGCCCTGAGAAT
>NW_007835060.1:0-747 GCF_000696425.1 Galeopterus variegatus
TGCTGCTTGGCCTATGGCTTTGAATTGTGGCCAGCAAGCCAGTCCTTCCTATTTAGTCCTCACTGTGGTCTTGGAGAAAATCAAGGCTCCTGGAGAGATTGTCTCTTGGCTTGGCCTAGAACCAAACCGTTGGAGGTCTTATTTAGCCTCTAAACTCTGTGGAAGACCAGCCCAGAGCTGGCCAAGCCTTATCTGTAGATACTGTCCCTGCCAGAATGACCTGATGTCTTTGATTTGGGGACCACAAGCTGACAAACTTTTAGCCTAGCAGATTGTGTGAAGTACTGGGGATGAATGAGACCACTGGGGCTGAGTTTCGTAAGTGCTGCTTGGGAGGAAGTGGGGACAGTGCCATTTAGAAGGCAGCTCACCTGTGCTGGGAGGCTGGCAGGCAGCATGGCCCTGAACTCTTTAGAGGGGGTTCTGGAGAACTCCTTGGGGGCAGGGATTGTCTCCTCCACCTTTGTATTCCCAGTGCCTGGCACATAGTGGGGAAGAAATGAATGAATGAACGTTGAGCCCTGGTGTTTTATGAGACAAGAATAGCCCCACAAGGACTGAAGAGACAATTGTAAATTTCCACACAATTCTAAGCCAGGAACATGGGGGGGTCTGAGGAAAGCAAAGAAAAGATGGAAGAAGTCTTTGGTGGTACCTGGGCAGCAGGCCTCCTATTATTAGTAAATTGTCCAGAATTTAATTTCATATCATTAAACTCTCTAGCACCTCCACACCCATCCCAGCCAA
>NW_007835061.1:0-747 GCF_000696425.1 Galeopterus variegatus
ACCCTCCATCACCTCCCAGCTGTGTGAGCCTGGACAAGCACTTTGCCCTCTCTGCGGAATAAGAGAATCCCTGTAAACTGGGCCCAGCAGCTGGTGCACTCTGGGGAGTGTGACCATCTCTGCATCTGTGCGGGCCAGCCAGGATGGGCACTGCTGATGCCCAACTCCAGGGCAGGTGCAAAGTCCCTGCTCTGGGGTTGCCCCCAATGCCCACATCCTCCAGCCTCCTCCCCACCTGTGACCTCCTGGCCTGGATGGAGGGGGACGAGGGCTCTGTGCTGGGTCCATCTTCCAAGAGCTCACAGCCTTGGGACAGTGATAGGTGTTTGGTCAGGGCATCGGTAGTGGAGGAGCATATATGGGGGCTGGGGAATCCAAGAGGTTCTTCTCAGGACAGGAGCTGGGTCCACCAGGACACACTCTCTGGATTCCTCCCTAGGGAGGCACAGCCCTCATGAGCTGAGGTCCAGTGGTGGGAGAGGGGATGGATGTCGGCCAGAGGGCAGGTAGGTCCGTGTGGGAAGTGACAGAGGAAGCTGGATGGGCCAGTCAAATGTCAGAAGCTGAAGCATTTCCTCATTCTCCTGGCACTCCCATCTGCAGTTCAGAAAATCACTCTACCATCTACATCAGCAGCTTGCTAGGCAGTCTCTCCGTCTCTCTGTCTGTCTGTCTCTGTCTGTCTCTCTCTCTCTGTTTTGCTCTCTTTCTGATTCTCTGTCTCTCTGTATCTCTGTCTCTGTCTGT
>NW_007835062.1:0-747 GCF_000696425.1 Galeopterus variegatus
ATATCCTGATGAAACCTTTTTTATTTCATTCAGGCTCTCATATTGACCAAAATTATAATGACCATAACAGTATTATTTTTGAAATTCCTACTTAACCATCAAGTTCTAATTCAAATAATATCTTTTTCTTTGGAGTCTTTCCAGATTCCTTTGGTCAGCACTTTTGGCTACTCTGTGTATCTATGGCATGTGGTTAATATCTGTCTTTCAGAACTTATGGCATTCTTTGAACTATAATATTTATGTACAAAATGTATGCTTGTATGTGTGTTCACAGTAAAAATTTTTATTCTGATTCTTATTTTTATCTCCAATATAGACCTTTAATTTGCCACCATTGACCTGGATTCAGCTATATAACTCTAAAAGATAAGAGATAGATTAAATCCAGCTAGGGATGTCTGAAGAATTAAAAGTCCATTAGCTTAGCTATGTTAATATAAGGCCATAAGATCTATGGAGGAAGGAAAAAATAAATAAAATTATATTTTCAGAGAAAAAGGAAATCTTCAGACCAGGAAACAGGTCCTCCAGGAAAAACCAAATGAACACACTCAAAGGAAGGAAGAAGCCAGTATTTAGGTCTTACAGGGTCACTCTTACATAACAGGGTCTTACAGTGTCAGTCTTACATACATATTTAGCGGGACTGGGGAAAATCTGTGAATACTTATGACATTTTTTTGTGTGTGTGAGCATGGGGACACATGTCTAACCCCTCATCCTGCTATAGACATTTGGTTCTGT
>NW_007835063.1:0-746 GCF_000696425.1 Galeopterus variegatus
GGTACTTCAGACAACCCCGCTCCAACACCAGATGATAAATCTTCTCTTTTCCACCTTCTCCGTCATTTATTCCACTCAAACCCTCAAAGTTTAACACTCTTCCTCCAAACCTTTTTTCCTCTAACCCCAGCCAATAAAACTCTCTTACAGAAAATCTCTCACAATTGCTCCATCTGCCAACGTACCAACCCTAACACTCCCTTAAATGCCAAACCGTATCCCTCACATCAAGCTAGGGGTAATATCCCTGCCGCAGACTGGCAGATCGATTTCACCCACATGCCTCCTGTTAAACATCAGGAATATCTCCTAGTAATGGTGGATATCTTTTCCGGGTGGATAGAGGCCTTCCCCACCACTAACAAGAAAGCCACCACTGTGGCTTCCATACTCCTCTCCCAGATTATCCCCAGGCTTGGAATGCCCTCTTCCATACAAACAGACAATGGCCTGGAGTTCACTGCTCAAATAATACAAAATTTATATCAAGACCTCTCCCTCCCTTGGCACTTGCACTGTCCTTACCGGCCCCAGGCCTCAGGAAAAGTTGAGCACGCCAACAGGGCTCTGAAAGACATCCTTACTAAACTATCTCTAGAACTTCACCTTGACTGGACCCGCCTTTTACCCCTAGCCTTGTTTAAACTCAGGGTCCTCCCAAAGAAACCTTCAAAATTATTCATAATTTCAAAATTATGTATGGGAGGTCCCCTTTACCTCCAGAAATCATCCCTAAACAAGAAACC
>NW_007835064.1:0-746 GCF_000696425.1 Galeopterus variegatus
TCTTTTCTCTTCTCCTTGCATGTTCACTTGACAATCTCATCTAGTTTTATGGCTTTAAACAAAAACTCTCCATCCCCCTTTCTTTTCTCTCAATCTTAGACTTGTATGGCCAAGCACCCACGGACATCTCCGGTGGTTGGTCTAACAAGCTCCACACAGCTAAACCAGCCAAGCACCATAATTTCTCACTTACACACTGCAATTGATCTGTATGGATCTCCTGTTTCTCTTTTGTCTCCCTGAGTTCATTTTCCATATTGCAGCCCAAATCCTCTTCTGGAGCATAAGTCTCCCCTGTTTAAACATTTCTGTTCTGTCATACTACAGTCAATGCAGATTCCAAACTTCTTCCCATGATCTTGGTGTCTTGGCCCAGATTTCCTCTCTAACTCCATCTCCGTCCACCTCCTCACCAGACTCCAGACACACTAACTTTCTTTCCTAAGTACAAATGCATCATTCTTTCTCTTCCTTTTCAGAGACTCTGGGCCTCTGATCTTGTTCCTTCTTTTGGAAAGCTCTTCTCTCTGATAGTTGCATGACATAGGTCAGAAAGGCCATCCAAGGACAACCTTCCAAAGCAGTACAAGAAAGCTTTTGTGATACTGCTCTTCTGTATTTATTCAAACATTTACCAATACCAAAAATAAGTAGTAGTGTATTGCTATTTAGTGGGCCCTCCCCTCACCAATTAAATGCAAGCTGTACTGGAGCAGAGACTATATGAGTTTCCTAGGGCTGCCTTA
>NW_007835065.1:0-746 GCF_000696425.1 Galeopterus variegatus
TTAGAGAATTGCTATAGACTATAATATAACCAATTAAAACTACAGTAAAGACCGAAATAAAATGAAATTATACTTATGATCAAATATAACTTAAATTATCCTATAAATGATAGGATAATTTAAGTGAAAAAGCATGCAGGAATTAAAAGTACACAGTTTTGTGTGTGTGAGAGAGAGAGAGTGTGAAAGAAAGTAGTAATGAAATTCTATGTGTATCCACAAAACGAAATATTTAAAAATGCCCACAAACTCATTAAAAGAGATTTGCTTCTCATTATATATATCTTCAAAATACTGTTGTTCTCACTTTACTACCAAACATAAAATGTTATCTTTTTAACAGAATTAAATGTTGCCAAATTTTGCTAAATGTTAAATAATTTATCTTACTTTCATGATGAAACAACTTTAATTTAAGCCTTTTCCTGGCCAAGGTCACAGTTCTTGGGCAGACAAAATTTTACAATTTACATTTTATTAAGAAGGCATGTAAGACCCAGATCAATAAGGAAACTTCCTGAAGCCAGAAATATTGATAAAGTTAGAGAGAAATTAGAGATCCAGTACCCAGGCATGTTTTGGTTCTTATTGTGGTACTTTTCCTGTTGCATTTATGCTACCTGTCTCTTACTATGCTTGCCTTCTGTAGGTGATTGAATTCTGTCCCCCCAAACCTCACTGAAGCTTGAATTGTGTCCCACAAGTTTTATGTATCAGAAACTTAGTCCCCACTGTGACTATTAAGA
>NW_007835066.1:0-746 GCF_000696425.1 Galeopterus variegatus
TTGTTTTAAACTGCTAAGTTTTGGTGCATTTTGTTACTGTAGCAACAGATAACTAACATATGTTCAGGGCCTGATCATGGCTACCAGAAGTTCCTGCAAAGTCCCCTACCCTTCTTCTGGACCATGGTAATAATGTTCGTGCCACCCAGTGCTCATATAATATTTTCCATCTGGGTCATGAATAGGTAATTTTCAGTACTTAGTACTTATTAAGTCCTTGAATATGTTTTAGTACCCAGTACTTGTTAAGTACTTTGTACCTCTTAGTACCTAGTACTTGTTAAGTACTTCGTACCTCTTAGTACTTAGTACTTTATACCTTTTAGTACTTAGTACTTGTTAAGTACTTTAATGCTTCTTATTTATTAATTTGTTAAAATAAGAAATGATGTGAGATTAAAAGAAAAAAGTAAAATAATATTTAAAAAATTTAATTGATATAAGAAATGTAATTGAATTTAGAAAATAGAGATACTCCCAGCTCTAGGGAGTATTACAGAACCCAGCACCTCCCTGAGGAGTCTGCTGAGAGTCTGGCGGGTGCAGTGTGCTGCTGTTTGGGGCAGCCACGGAGGCTGCTGGAATTGAGTTGTACGTCTCCTCCATTCTGTTGTGAACTTGTCATGGTGAGGTTTCTTTCTCTTACACTTGTGAAGATAAGATATTAAAGCCCTGCTCAGGAGCTACTCTGGAAACATCATAGGTTGGGTGAGAAATTGTGCGTTTTCTTCCGCAGACAGTGAAGG
>NW_007835067.1:0-746 GCF_000696425.1 Galeopterus variegatus
AGTTCCCCAATCTTCTTTGACTCAGACTTGAAAACGATGCCCTAAATATTATCAAATAATACACTCAAAAGTCTAAAATTGCCTTAATATCTTCTAGTCTGACTCAATGTTGCTAGTCATAGTTTACTCCTTTGCAATTCAATATCTCCTGCTTACAAATGCCCCTGCCCAGATGCAACATCAGATGCCTTAACTATTTCTTACTAACATTAATTCAATTTTTCTTTGTACTTGCTACAACTGATGTAGAATTTTGCTTACGACATATTTGGCAGAGCACTATTACCATGATGCTTGTGTAAAATGCAAAAACATTGTTAGTAGTTTGGCACTGGAAGTTTGGTGCTTGATAGCTCCTATAGTAACTTGTTGCCTGGCTGTGGGGTAATACTAGATGAGAATGTTCCTCCTACAGAAAATGACTGTATTATTGAGGGACTTGTTACTTTAGTGCTTAATTGTACCCAGCACTCCATGTACTTTGTAGTCTTTCAGATAAATCTTATGTTTTAATCATTTTATAATTGCTATTCCTTTCTTTTGAAAGTGTCTTTTTCAAAATTTTTTTTTCGTGTTGAGAGGTCAGACTTGTGCCAGTTCATTTAAGAAATGTGTAGCCCTTTATACAAAGGGCTACATACACATTTGCAAAGACAGCATCACTTTTAAAACGATTTGCTTTTTAAAAAAAAATTCCTTCAACTATTCTATGCTACATATTTACATTTTACTACATGGCTTCCTCT
>NW_007835068.1:0-746 GCF_000696425.1 Galeopterus variegatus
AGGAGGCTAAGTCTGAGCATGCAGATACCACCGAGGAGGCAGAACCTTCTGCAGTGCAGCAGGACGCTAAGGCTGAGCATGCACAGACCACCGAGGAGGCAGAACGTTCTGTAGCCCAGCAGGAGGCTGAGGCTGAGCATGCTGAGACCACAGAGGAAGCAGAACCTTCTGCGGCAAAGCAGGGGGCTGACGCTGAGCATGAACAGATCAACGAGGAGCCAGAACCTTCTGCAGTGCAGCAGGAGGACCCAGCTCTGCCTCCAGAGCCCCCTGTATCATCTCATCATCTAAAGTCATCTCATCATCTAATGTCATTTCATCATCATAATGGAAGATGAACAGATTCGTACATAGAGGGGCTAGAGGCTGAGCCTGAGCATGCAGAGACCACGAGGAGGCAGAACCTTCTGCGGCCCTGCATGCGGCTGAGGCTGAGCATGCAGAGCCCACCGAGGAGGCAGAACCTTCTGTAGCCCAGTAGGAGACTGAGGCTGAGCATACTGAGACCACCAAGGAAGCAGAACCTTCTGTGGCCCAGCACGGGGATGAGACTGAGCATGAACAGACCACCGAGGAGGCAGAACTTTCTGCAGGGCAGCAGGAGGCCCCAGCTCTGCCTTCAGAGCCCCCTGTGTCATCTCATCATCTAAAGTCATCTCATCATCTACTGGAATACGAACAAAGCCTTACATAGAGCGTGCTAGAGGCTGAGGCTGAGCATGGAGAGACCACCGAGGATGCAGAAC
>NW_007835069.1:0-746 GCF_000696425.1 Galeopterus variegatus
ATGATTTGTGTTTGTAAATGGCTCTATTTAATTATTTGCCATCATCTTTACTGATATAGCTTCAAAAGTTCCAGTATCATTTTAGGGACACAGCTTGGTATTTGATATAATATGACTTGGTCTCTCTCCAAAGAGAGACTGCTATTATTTGGGAAGTTTTCATGGATTTCCGCTCATTTTATATTATGAGGAATATTCATAAGTAGGCTAGCAATATCCAAACAGGACACGTTAAATTTTGCTCCTGGGAGAAAGCTGTATAAGGGTCAAACACGCAATTAAGATTTTGTCTGTTCTTAAAAAGTATGATGTTTAGTTCCCCCTGCAAGAAAGACTCCAGATGGAAAGCAAGATTTACAAAAGATGAAACTGCTCCTCGATTCATTTCTTCAGGGCTGATGTTCAGCTGTTGTTAAGTCCTGAAAGGTTCAGAAGATGCTTGCTCAGATTTCTCAAAGATTTATGATACTTCTAGCTAATGTCCGCCTTCCTCTCCCCCAAATTTGGGAGGAGTCAGTGAATATTTTGTCTGCTGAAGCATTTAGAATGGGTAATTGCTTTCATGCCAGGCATTTTTGTGAAATCAAACAATAAAGAGTCTTAAATTCTTTTGTTTCCCTCAAGTTGCATGAGCTCAAAAGAATTTCTATGGAGAATTTTATTTCTTATGCTGCAACTTTAATAACTCCATTAAGGCTCTTGCTTTTTTCCCAATCCCCAGCTGTGTGTATTTGGATATGGAATAT
>NW_007835070.1:0-746 GCF_000696425.1 Galeopterus variegatus
TTTATATATTAATTTTTAGCTCCCACCAATAAGTGAGAACATGTGGTATTTCTCTTTCTGTAAGGCACTAAATTTCTGGTAACATTATAGTAACATTAGAAAATGAATATATCTGTGCTCTCAATATCAACATGTTAGTGAAGTAGACGAAGGAAGAGAGAGAAAATGATTCTTGATGTAGTGTGGAGGGGCTGAATTAGTCCATTTCTGTTGCTTATAACAAAATAGCTGAGACTGGGGGATTTATAAAGAAAATGAAATTTATTGCTGATAGTTTCTGAAGCTGGAAAATCCAAAGTCCATCTGGTGGTGGCTACAGTGTCCCAGGGGTCTTACATTGCAAGATGGTGGAAGCAGAGAGAGCAAGAGAGAGAGAGAAAGACAAACTCTCCTCTTCTTTTAAAGCCCTCAGAACCATATCCATGACCACCATTTTAAATCCATTCACTACCACACGGTCCTACAATACAATCACCTTTTCAAGGCTCTGCCTTTCAATTACCATAATAGGATTCCCACCCTCCTAACACTCACAGTGGGGGCTAAATATCTAATACATAAAACTTGGGGAACACATTTTAAGCTTCAGTGAGTTTTGGGGGAACATAATTCAATGCACTACAGGGGCCAAGGAAACCTGCCTCTTCACCTCTAAAGATTCACTAAAAATCACTGACACCTTCAGAGTAATATGAAGAAAGCATAACAAATTTTACTTTACCAAGCTAGGCAGGGACAATGCATTG
>NW_007835071.1:0-746 GCF_000696425.1 Galeopterus variegatus
AGCAGCAAAACAGCAATTTAGCTCAACTACAGGGCTCAAGTGCTGGTCCCCACAGGAAGTTTCCCCATTTTCGAAGTAAGCAAAGAACAAATTAGTTCCAGTGCAGAGTTTAAGTGGTTGAAACAGCAAGTAATCCAACATAGAACTGAAAGATAAAATGAAATACCCACAGATCAGAGTTAGATATTAATTAGTAAAGGTCTAACACCACCAAGGAACACCTATAAAACCTAGAAGGACCAAAAGCTCCCTGGATTCCCAAGTCAGGAAGCAGGAAGGGCCGTGGGCCTCAGCCACTGCCCCCCAAAAAACCACATCCAGCCCAGTGATGACCAGCAGCCACTGCAGGAAATGCCCGAGGCTACTGAATTAGGGCAATGGGGGGCCAAGGGCCTCGGCCACACACCTCTGACACCCAAAACCAGCCCAGTGATGACCACCAACCTGCTGCAGAAAGTGCCCCTGGCTTCCAAGCTGGAATGAGGGGAGCACCACAGGCTCAACCAAGCCCCCCCTCTTTTTTACTCTTCCCACCCTATTTCCTTCCCCTTTACCCTCTTCCCTTCCCCCCCAACCACTCTACAACAATACCTTAGAATGTTAAAAAATAAATAAATATTTTTTTAATTAATAAATTAATTAAAAAATATATTAATGGTATGAGAATTGGAAAAGAAATAAAAACATTTTTATTTGTAAATATGACAATATCCCTGAAAAATCTTTGAGAATAAATGACATAAACA
>NW_007835072.1:0-746 GCF_000696425.1 Galeopterus variegatus
CCTTCAATTTTTCCCCATTCAGAATAATACTGGCGGTGGGCTTGTCATAAATGGCTTTTATCATGTTAAGTTATTTTCCTTCTATACCTAATTTGTTGAGAGTCTTTACCATGAAGGAATGTTGAATTTTGTCAAATGCTTTTTCAGCATCTATTGAGATAATCATATGGTCTTTTTCCTTGAGGTTGTTGATGTGATGTATCACATTTATTGACTTTCCTATGTTGAACCATCCTTGCATACCTATGATGAATCCCACTTGATCATAGTGTATAATTTTTTTTAATATGTTGCTGCATTCTAATTGCTAATATTTTGTTGAGGATTTTAGCATCTAAGTTCATCAAGGATATTGGCCTGTAATTTTCTTTTTTTGCTGTGTCTCTATCTGGTTTTGGTATCAGAGTTAAGTTGGCCTCATAGAAAGAGTTTGGGAGAGTAGTGTCTGTTTCAATTGTTTGGAACAGTTTCATGAGAATTGGTATTAACTCCTCTTTAAAAGTTTAACAGAATTCAGCTATAAAGCCATCCAGACCCAGAAATTTTTTTGGTTGGAAGATTGCTAATTACCACTTCAATCTTCTTGCTTGTTATTGGTCTGTTCAGGTTTTCTATCTCTTCTTGGTTCAGTCTTGGTAATTTATATGTGTCTAGAAACTTATCCTATGTTCCAGATTTTCAAATCTGTTGTCATACAGTTGTTTATAATAGTCTCTAATGATTCTTTGTATTTCTGTGGTGTCAGT
>NW_007835073.1:0-746 GCF_000696425.1 Galeopterus variegatus
TTATACTTTTGCTTCAACAAATGCCCAGTATTGCTGATCAATTTTCATGCAACGCAAAAAAAATTTTTTTCATGCAAAACATTTCCCTTTTATTTATTTATTTTTTTTTCCTTTTTGTCTTTTTCCGTGTCTGGCAACGGATCACAACCCTCAGTGTCACCCCCGTACCGGACCGGGACCAGCAACGGGATCGCAACCCTCGGTGTTGCTCCCGCGCCTCGCTCAGCCAGTGAGCGGGAACCGGTCTGTATGTGGGATCCGAACCTTCAGCGGGAGTGCCGCCGCGCTTCCCAAGCGGCGCACTATAGCAGTGTGCCACCAGGCCGGCCCCAAAACATTTCCCTTTTAAAAGCACATACTGCTACTTCTTTCTGTAAGTTGACATAGAAGATAAAAAAATGTTTGACACTCGCATGTAAATATTAGAGAATTGACTTATTTTATTCTGAGTTGTGCTTTTTTGTTGTAGTCTTGTTTGAATATCAATCCTTTTTACTTTTAAATAATACACTATATTTTAATAACAAAAGCATTATATATTTATTGTCAAATATCATTTCCTTCATTGAAAAAAAAACAGACTTTATGGAGAAATGGCTGATTCCAGGGCTGTGGCAGAGAAGGTGCAAGAGGAGCCCGAGACACCTTGTTGTCCCAGAAAGTAAAAAAGTAAGGAATGATGAGTAGGACATGCCAAAATGACATGTAAACCAACATGAAGGGGCTGCCACTGGCCGATTCTGACA
>NW_007835074.1:0-746 GCF_000696425.1 Galeopterus variegatus
GCGCCCGGCGGGCGGCTGTTCTGGCCGTGGGAACCGCGAGAGGATGAAGTCGGGGACCCTTTGCGCGTTCTCCCCCTATCCCCACTCCAGCGCCCGGGCTCGAAGGGAGCCCCGCGCCCCGGGACTGAGGGCCGGGTCACCCCGGGGCGACAGGGAGTAGGGAGCGGGACCCGGGGGACGGTGCGGGGGGGAGGTCCCAGCGGTGGGAGGTGCTGGGCGGGCTGAGCTGCCGAAGGGCCGGTTTGCCCTGGGTCTGAGCAAGAGCGGGGCTTTGGCCTGGAGAAAGCGCGCCCCAACCCTCCGGGGGCTGGGTAGCCTCTGGGAGGGGGGGCAACGCTTGGGCACGCAGCAGGGAAGGAATAGCTGGTTTGGAGGCGAGACCACGGCGGGGGCGGGGGCAGACCGGGGATAGGAAAGTTGTTTCCTTTCTCTCCTCCGCTGTTCGGGACCCTTCCTGGTGGCTGGAGTGGATCCCCGGACATGCTCCCATCCAAGCCTGTCCTCTAGTCTCCACTGTCCTGGGCCAGCCCTCCCCTCCCCTCTGAGCTCAGTGCCCCTGGAAATGAGATCCTGTGCATTTGAATCTCGTCCTGATTAAACATTTGCCCATGTGTGTGTCAGTAGAAGGGGAGGATGTGGGAGTTGTTTCTCTCTTGCCAGAACTACTAGGGTTTGGCATCTTTCTCAGGGAAGGATGTGCCACATTCTGGGGTTCTGAGCCAGGGGACAGGGCCTGGGGCGAGTGG
>NW_007835075.1:0-746 GCF_000696425.1 Galeopterus variegatus
ACTTCAGAGTAAAGTGATACTGATGAAGGAGCTCAGCATGGCATGTAATGGGCTGTCAGGGCGATGTCACAAGGATGAGTGCTGATGAGACATGGTGCGTGTGCATCCTGGGATACCCTCCCTGGGAGCCATGCACGGCTCAGGGGAATAAATAAAATCTGTATTCTTCTCTGCTCTTGCCAAAGTTGCTACATCGCTGAGTGACTCTTCACCAGCCGCCTGTAGTCTGGCTTTGGGGTGTGTGTTTTCCTTGACAAATGTGGCCAATGGGTACAGACCAACACATGTGAATACAGAGAGACCATGACTGTGTGTCAAGATGAAGGGTCATACAGGTGTTCAATGCGCTGGCTGGCCTGTGGCAGGTCCTCCCACACCTGGACAGGAAGCCCAGGTATTGAAGGTACTTGATCTGAGCAAGTCTACCTGGGTCAGGAGAATATGGCTGAGGCTCTCGGTGGTACCAATGTGGGCTTAGGCACAAAGTCACAGGGGTAACCCACCCTAAATGAGAAACTTCCAAGGGGTAACAGGGACAAGTATGAAACCGAGGAAATGACCTTGCAGTGTGTGTTTATTGGCTTGTGTTTAAATTTGATGACCTCCAGAATATAAAAAACTGTCTCTGCTTATGTTGTATACCTGAATTCCCAATCGTCCTTCTTTGCGTGTATTTTACAAACACGCTTTAACGACTTACTGTCAGCGTTACTGCCGTGGGCTCACTTGAGATTTCTAGTGAGATG
>NW_007835076.1:0-746 GCF_000696425.1 Galeopterus variegatus
ATAAACACCTGATGAATAAACAAAGGTTGGCACTTTCGGATTTCCTAAATCCAGGTTTATAATTTTTTGCATTCTTCACTTTGTGCACCAAATCTCTGTAGTTCATCTAATAGAACTCTTCATTTTCCTTTATTACAGCTGCACTTTCATGACTCATGGTGTTCTGTTATGCTGACCACTTTGGCTATGTTGCATTCATTGCTCATGCAAATTATTCCTTATAGAAAGATGTATTACTTCATTTTTGTGTTGCTATAACACAATACCCGAGACTAGGTAATTTATAAAGAATAGAGGATTATTTGGCTCATGATCCTGCAACAGCTGCATCTGGCACAGGCCTCAAACTGCTTCTACTCATGGCAGAGAGGGGCAGGCAACCGGCAGGTACAAGCAGAGAAAGCAAGAGAGAGAGGGAGGTGCCAGGTTCTTTTCAACAACCACCTCTCATGGGAACTAATAGAGAACTCACTCCCTCCACCCTCCAGGAGAATATTAATCCATTCATGAGGGACCTGTCCCTGTGACTCAAACAGCTTCCAACACTGCCACACTGGGGCTCAGATTTCCACATGTGTTCTGGGAGGACAATAATCAAAATTCCATTAAAAGAGCATGAATGTTGGAGCCTGATTTCTTCTTGGAGGTGACCTCTATGAGTCTGTTTGCTCACATATTAAAAACGGCAATAAACAAAATCTGACTTTTCAAGATGCTGTGAAGATTAAGTGAGATATTATTTTAAA
>NW_007835077.1:0-746 GCF_000696425.1 Galeopterus variegatus
CAAAAGCGTAAAAACCTGCATGGAAATGATAAACACCAAAATCAAGAGAGAGGTTACCTCTGTGTAGAGGGAGAAGTAGCATGTGGGATCAGAGAAAGGCACAGAAGGGGCTTTAATTGTGTCTGTAATTTCTTAAGCTGAGTAGTAGACGCATAGGTGTTTGTTTTGTTAACCTCAGTATTTACATGCCTCAAAGATTTCATAATAAAAAATTAAATCTTATATTTATGGATTTGTGGGGGGAGAGAATTAAAATACAGGTTACAAGATAAATCATTAAACTCAACAGTTTTTGCCTCCTAAAAGAAAGCAGAGGGAGCCACAAGAGCCCTTTGGATACCATTCCTGATTTTCTTGTGACCTTAGGAAAATTGCTTATCTTTTCTGGGTGGGCCTTCAGTCCTGTTTCTAAAAGGGGAATTAAACCTCATCCTTCTATGTGCAGCACAAAAGGCAGGCAGAAGGATGCCCAGGGGAGGGAGCAGCCCTGAGAAGCACGGGAATACTACTGCCCTGACAACCTCACTGAGGTTTTTAAAAGACCAAAGGAAAGCACACAGTACACACATATACATGTTTGTATATTGGTGTGTATAAAACATTTATAATGTAATCTCAATTATATATATAATTGATATCTAATCTGACACCCATAAAGTGTTTCAGGATGCCCAGAGATAATGAACCATTACAAAGAGAAAACAAGGGCCGGCCCGTGGCTCACTCGGAAGAGTGCGGTGCTGATA
>NW_007835078.1:0-746 GCF_000696425.1 Galeopterus variegatus
TTTTTTTTCTTTTCTTCTATTTTTTGTCTGCCTGGATTATTTTATAAAGACCATCTTCAAGATCACAGATTCTTTCTTCTGCTTGTTCTAATCTCCTGCATAAATTATGGTTTTTTTTAAATTTCATTGAATAAATTTTTCAGTTTCAGGAGTTCTGCTACATTCTTTTTTAAGATATCAATCTCTTTGTAAATTTCCTCCTTCACATCCTGGATATTTTTCTCATTTCATTGTGTTGTCTAACTAAGTCTTCTTTTATCTCATTTAGTTTCCTTAAAATAGTTACTCAAAATTCCTTTCCAGTTATTTAAAGTGTTTCTTGTTCTGTAGGGTCTGATGCTTGAGAATTTTATATTCCTCTGGCAGCAACATATTTTCTTGATTTTGTACTTCTATTATCTCTATATTGATTTCTGTTCAGGTTTCTGGTAGATCCATTGCTGCTTCTATTACTGTGGGGTGGGCTTTGAGAATAAAGACTTTTTCTTCTTTTTCCAGGCTATTCTGGTGACTCCCCTTGTGTCAGTGCAGTTGGGTATGCAGCAGGCCACCTGCATGGTGGTTTTGGCTGCTGCTGTTGTGATTAGCCATCCTTGCAGGGGTAGAAGCTGAGGTGGTGGCTGTTGTGGACCATCTCCTCAGAAGATGTGGGGGGACTCTCAGTCCAGTCCTGGTGGGTGGGCATCACTGTGCCATGCCTTGTTTGTTGGTGGGCAGTGGGAAGGCTCTCGGGGGGGGGGGCTTTT
>NW_007835079.1:0-746 GCF_000696425.1 Galeopterus variegatus
GAAGCAGCACAAACCCTCATCAGATGGGCTGCCCAATCTTGGACTTCTAAGAACAAGTATCAGGAGCCAAATAAACCTCTTTTCTTTATAAATTACCCAGTCTGCAGTCTCAGGTATTGATTCTGTGATAGCAACGCAAAACGGACTAAGATACCTCATATCCACATAATTTTTAAGTCTCAGAACTGTGATAACTGGCAGAAAGGAAGACTAATGAGCGTATTAATTCATTAGGGTATGCTGGTACAACTGTTGTCAAAGATAAGCAACCGTTTAAGTAGACAGGCTGCATTCATTAAGGACATATGTGCTGCCAACAAATTACAACATGCTTATTTCAAACTTTTTTTTGCCTTCCTGAGAAATCCAGGACCAGTCAATATTTAATTGCACTAAATCATTTATTTGACTCTTTAGTTAAGAAGCGATTAACCGACACAATAAAACTATAACCTAGGAACCTAGGAATTATAGATTCTCAAAATGATAGAGCTGAAAGAGATTTTAGATACCATCTAGTCTAACCTCTACATGTTCCACCTGGGAAAACTGAGGTCTCTCTAGAGAAGATGAGAGTCAAACCTATAGTCACAAAAGGCAAAGCCAATTCTGGTACTTGGCCTTATCAACTTATTCTTTATCTTACAACAGGGAACCAATCTTTAGTCTATTCAATACACATACCAACAATCTAATGTTGAATATATGGGTTCCCATCTCAACTCTGCATAATTTGGAGTTCATAA
>NW_007835080.1:0-746 GCF_000696425.1 Galeopterus variegatus
GTTTCCATCCCCTAATGATATGGTGGATCTTCCTGGTGACCAGCCCCCATCCAGAAGCTATCTAGGGGCCCACCAGGAGCTGCCTTATTAGCATAACAATGACTGTCCTATCACTCAGGAAGCCCCAAGGTCAGAAACTATGGACAAAGACCAGATATATTCTGTGATATCACACAGGATTTCTTTATTTGTTTTTCCTTTTTTTTAATTTAATTTTTTAACATTTTTTGTTATTTTTGTTTGTTTTATTAAAATAAATTTTTTATTTTATTTTATTATTTTTTTTGGGGGGGGCCATCTGGCCACTACAGGGATGGAACCCTGGGTCTTGGTGTTATCAGCACCACACTGATACCAAGTGACCCAACTGGCCAGCTCAGGATTTCTTTACAACAGCAGGTGACTGCTCCTGCATAAACTTCGCACTCTAAAGCCACCACCTCAAGTACTTTGGAGGGAATTGATTACTGATTAAACCAAAGGAACACTCAATCCCCTGACATGCCTTTTCAAAACATCTTTTAGCATTTGTCACTCTTAGAGTCTGTAACTGATTTCAGGGGTGCAGCGTTGGCTTAGAGGCCCATCTGAACCCCTGACGTGGGCACTCATGAAGAATTCTCTCTCCCCAGGGGTGGACAACTGGTCTTCTTGGAGATGACTTTCCTCCTGGCAGTCCTTTCAGGTACAGTGTAATACACCGTCATGGGTGAATTTCATTTCCTTTATCCTTCTTGCCTGTAATT
>NW_007835081.1:0-746 GCF_000696425.1 Galeopterus variegatus
TAAGTACACGCAGTCTTTCTCTTTCTGTGCCTGGCTTATTTCACTTAACATAATTTTTTTTACTTAACTGGTACTATTTATAGACTCTCTGGAGTCTACTAAAAATACTTTAATATGACCCACTGTGTTATCTGCAATGTTTTGGACATCGTATGTAATATTATTTCTGTTTTTATTTTCCCAGTGTTATATTGCCTGTGGCGTCAGCATATTTTTTGTTTTGTTTTATTGTTCATGGTATAATGAAATAAAAAACAAATGAGTTAATGACTGATACATCAAAAGTGCTCAGTTAACATTAGCTATTCTTATTATAATGTATTCATATCTATATGAATAATTTCTAAGGCATGCTATTAAGATAGCCAACCAATCATCGAACTTCAAATTACAAAAGATGCAAAGCATATTAAATAAAATATTCAATTATCTCTTAAAGAATATAATCAAATAATTTTTAAAAAAAATTTTAGGGTTACATTTTAACAAGTTATTGAAATATTTTAAGATGAAACTCATTAGGTAAATGAGTTATTTTCAATAGTTTCACAAAGAAAAATTATTGTGATCATTAAAAAACAAATAGTTGATCTGTTTTGAGTTTACCGAACAATATTTTTAAAATAAAATTATATTTTAATGCCTCAAAAATAAACATAAATATACAATATAATATCATAAATGTTTTTTCACAATCTTCTTATACCAGACGGAATTTTGATGGCATACCTATAAAATATAAAAAG
>NW_007835082.1:0-746 GCF_000696425.1 Galeopterus variegatus
TTCAATTTCATTAAGTTCTGCTCTGATCTTAATGATTTCTTTCAATCTGCTAACTTTGGGTCTGGACTGTTCTTATTTTTCTAGTTCTTTAAGGTGAAGTATTAGGTTGTTCACTTGCCATCTTTCCATTCTTATGAAGTAAGCATTTACCATCTTTCCATTCTTCTGAAATAAGCATTTAATGCAATAAATTTCCCCCATAGTACTGCTTTTGCAGTATCCCACAGGTTTTGGTATGATGTATCATTGTTTTCATTAGTTTCAATAAACATTTTTGATTTCCTGTTTGATTTCTTCTTGGCCCCATATGTCATTAAAAAGAATGCTGTTTAATTTCTATGTGTTTGTATAGTTTCCAGAATTTCATTTGTTATTGATTTCTAATTTTAATCCATTGTGGTCTGAAAAAAATACATGGGATAATTCCATTTTTTAAAAAAATTTGTTGGGCCGGCCCGGTGGCGCACTGCTACAGTGCGCTGCTTGGGAGTGCGGCGGTGCTCCTGCCGAGGGTTCGGATCCCACATGCGGACCGGTTCCCGTTCACTGGCTGAGTGAGGTGTGGGCGCAGCGCCGAGGGTTGCGATCCCGTTGCCGGTCCCGGTCCGGTGCGGGCGCGACACTGAGGGTTGCGATCCGTTGCCGGACACGAAAAAAAGACAAAAAGAAAAAAAAAGAAAAAAAATAAAAAAATTTGTTGAGACTTGATTTGTGACCTAACATGTGATCTATCCTGGAGAATGATC
>NW_007835083.1:0-746 GCF_000696425.1 Galeopterus variegatus
GTTAATAATCTGTAACTGAAGAGATCTGTGAACTAGATCTAAATTAAAGAGGATAGTCTCAAGGAAATATGAAAGAATGGTGCCAACTAAGTAAATTTGTTATAGTCTACCTAAAGATAACTAGTGATAAATTGTTTGGGGTTCCATTCATTCATTTAATATATATTCACCATCATTATTAACCCTTCTTAACCTTTATATGGCAGCTAGAAAGATTTTTATTTTTTATTTATTTATTTATTTATTTATTTTTAAAAGATGACCGGTAAGGGGATCCTAACCCTTGACTTGGTGTTGTCAGCACCACGCTCAGCCAGTGAGCAAACCGGCCATCCCTATGTGGGATCCGAACCCGGGACCTTGGTGTTATCAGCACCGCACTCTCCCGAGTGAGCCACGGGCCGGCCCTAGAAAGATTTTTAGAAACCCAAATCTAATCAATTCTTTCTCTTGCCTAAAGACCCTTCAATGGAAAACCATTATTCTTATCAAGCCCACCAGTGTTAACAAGTTTTATCAGATCTGCCTCTGCCTTCTGCAGAGGCTGCAGAAGTTTTTCCGCAATCCTCATTCCCTAAGGGTCAGCCACACTGGCCTTTTGGCTCCTCAAAGGCATAAAACCCTTTTCTTTGGGGAGGCAAGTGCCTCTGCCAGCAACACTTTCTTCATAATCTTAGGCACATACGTAATTGGATTTATCTTCAATTCTCACTTTAAAAGCCACTGCCTAAGGGATGCCATCCCAG
>NW_007835084.1:0-746 GCF_000696425.1 Galeopterus variegatus
TGACGAATTGGTGTTACTTCTTCCTTAAATGTTTGTACTTGTTCTAATAAATGTTTGCTTTCATACTAAGTTTTATATTTGTAATTTTGTATTCATCTACATAAAGAGGGTCCCCAAATTGTATATATTTTTAGGCCCAACAAAACTGGGATCTCTCCAGGTGTCCATTGTATTGTTTATGAACAAGTGAGTTATTTCCAGTTTGGCAATCTTATGAATGGTGCTGCTCTGAACATTCTTGTGCATGTCTCCTAGTGTACGTGCCAATGCATGTACTGGGGCGTACACCTTGAGTAGAATGGCTGGGTCCATGGGTGTAATGCCAACTAGATGTCCTAAGCTGTTACCAACTTACACTCCCACTAACATTGTATGACAGTTTCCATTTTTCCACATCTTCACCAACATTTGGAATCATCAGATTTTAAAATTTATCTTTTATGATGGTTATGTAATGCTATCTTATCGTGGTTTTAATTCGAATTAAGTTAAACTATATGAAATTACCATTTTGTAGGTCAAAATGGTCAGTCAATTTCACATGATTCAACGCAATATTTCTCTGATAACTAATGAGGTTGAGCACATTTATATATATATATATATATAAATTTATTTATTTATTTTGCTTGTCTTTACATTTTTTTTAATGTTTCAGGTTTCTATTTTGCAACAAAGCTTTTTCTTTTTTTTTTCCCCTTTAAATTTTTATTTTGTCGATATACAATGTGGTTGATTATTATGGC
>NW_007835085.1:0-746 GCF_000696425.1 Galeopterus variegatus
TTAAGAACTCTTTTCTAACACAAGGTCACAAAGATTTTTTTCTAAATTTTCTGCTAAATATCATCCATTTTGAATTTTTGTACAAGCATATCATTTTTAAACCACAAAAATCATATAAAATGAAAACATTGCCAAATGCAAGTTATCTCCATAGCACAAGTTTCAAGTACTTTGCTGTCAAGTGAACTTCTTTGTGGTGCTCTATCCCATTACAAAAAATTACAAAGATCCTACTGTTTAAAGATCTTGTTTTTATAAGATCAGTCTTACTGACATTCCGCAGCACAGAAACAACAGTATTCACAATATGCTAAAAGCAAAAGAAGAGCACCACTGTCACCCCCACCGCCACCCCCACACACAGTGAGAGGCCCGTGCCTTCAGGGAGCTCACAATAGATAAACAAACCGACTTAAATGATTTAAGGCCAGGGTGCTAAGTGCAAAGAAATGGACAGCACAGAGAACAAGAGGAGCTGGGAACAGGGCGTCAGTGGGTACCTCTTCCTGTAGAGGTCAGGGAAAGCCTTACAGGATAGGGAAGCTGCGCTGAGGCTTAGGACTGGTGAGGTGGAGGAGCCCCCCCACCATCAGTGGGAATAGCGTGGGCAAAGTTGGTGAAATGCAAATTCTATGAACTGCATGTGGTTAGGCCTGAGGACACAAAGGGAAAGTAGCAAGAAAAAAGGCTGGAGAGGAGCGCGGGGCTAGATCTTGAAACTTTTGCTACCCTTGAAACCCTGGGGT
>NW_007835086.1:0-746 GCF_000696425.1 Galeopterus variegatus
TGTTCTGTCCCAGATCCACTGAGACTCGGGTCTCAGGTACAGTACCGTAACTTCTCACTTGAGAGGAAAAACCTCCCATCGTTTTTCTCTGTCTAGAGCCGATCAGAGCCAAAGTCCTCGCTAACATCCTCTAGGCTCTATTGCAGTTTGGCTGAGAAAAGAGACATTATTTACAGTTGATAATGAAGAGGCATTCATGTTGCATTTTTCTCAGACTACCCTGCGGAACGTTTTTCTTTAGCTTCAGGTGTTTTCCTTCTTATGTGAAGACCCACAGTTCTGATTTCATATCTTCCTTTCTAAAAGACATGACAGTTTATTCTGGTTCCACATAGAAAAGACAGATTTATCAAATGTATCTTTACATAATGGCAGTCTTAAAGATGTTGTTTTCTTAAGTTTGCTAACACTATTAATTAACTTAAGCTATAAAAACAATCTTTATAGTGGAACTAGAAATAAGACTTTTTAAAATGAATAATGTAGTTTTTCTGGTCCGTGGATGCTGACCTTTTTCTCCTATATTGTAGTTGTAAACTAAGCAATTTTTTTTAATTGAAAAGTAATTAATTAACATGTTTGTGGGGTACAGAGTTGAACATGAATACCCATGCACAATGTGTGATGATCAAGTCAGGATAACTAGCATGTTCATTACAGAATGTAAACATCCTTTCTGTTCATTAACCAATTTCTCACTAGCCCTGCTCCCCATCCCCCTTTCCCACCTCTAGTACCACAGCTCT
>NW_007835087.1:0-746 GCF_000696425.1 Galeopterus variegatus
GTGTTCTGTCGTTAGCCTCTGTACCTCCAGGCCCCACCCTGGTGTGGGCACAGAAGGCTGTGTGATGGCTGAATGAAGAAACGGCCTCAAAACACTGTGTTTCTGTCCCCTGACGCAGTCTCTCCTCAGCACTCCCCCACCCCCACCCCAGCCCTCCTCTGCACCATCTTGCTGCCCAAAAAGCTCATCCTTCCAGAAGTTGTACTAAACGCAGGGGAAGCATTGCAACATTTCCCACGAGAATGTCTCCCTCTCTGCAGATCACTAGTGCCTTGCCTCAATGTTCCCCAGAACATTCCCCAGCCCAGCCTTGTGGTGGAGGTGAGGTTTGCACGAGCAAGGCCTCGGCCCCAGCCCACTGTTGCAATGATGTGCTGTGTCAGGAGGGGGTGGCAACAAGGCCACTGCAGAGGATGGTCTCTCTCCAGGGCTCTGCCAGGCAGCGCTTCGACCTCAGAACAGATTTCTGCCCGTTAGTCTACCCGAAACAGAGCTCACGATGGGATCACAGAACAGAAGAGTATTCTTGGACTCAGTCTTGAACAGGTCAGCTATCCAATTCCTCCTAGGACATAGTCGCTATTAAAATGCCCTCGCTCAGGTCAATTCTGTTTTCTTTTGTTCTCAAATGTCAAAGCCTATATTGTGTGGCCTATGACACATAAATACAATCGCCTCCCCATGGGTGGAGTCTTTATTGCGCTCCTGGAATACGATTGCTCTCCCTCTGAGGTCATCTTCCCTCC
>NW_007835088.1:0-746 GCF_000696425.1 Galeopterus variegatus
CCCCCAGCGACTATCCTGTCGCTCCTGCAGGCCCGCTCCACGTCCCTCGCACAAGAGCTGCTACTACACTACCTGTTCTAGTACCTGCTGCAGGGTTGGCAGCAGCTGCCACAGAGCAGTGGGACATTACAGGAAGGTTTCTCCTCGCACTGCTTTACCTCCTGTCGGTAGGATGCTTCTTAGCAATGTCATTGTGACAATGTGCCCTTTAAATTCTTTTGGCTCCTAACCATTGCATCCTTCCCGTGTGTTTCCTCCTATCTCAAGCTCCCCCTGACCTGGAACATGGAGGTTCCAGGTCTGCAGGGACAATGCAGTCCTCAGGGAATCAGACTGGTCCCCGAGTGACTCGTCTGTCTCCCACTTTGTGGGAAACTTTTTGTGGCCACCCCCCTCCCTGTCGATGCAGCCCACAACGTTCCCACAAACGTCCCCTCCCTTTCCTCTAATGTCACCTCAGTGGGGACTGTCAGCGTTGTGCGGGGCCTGCCCACATCCTGCCTCACTAACACCAAACGCTGCCACTCACCTACCCCCTCCTCGTCCACGCCCGAAACCCAGAATCTATTCCCTTTGTAAAACTACGTTATCCTGTTGCCTGCCCCCATCACACGATTTCTTGCATATTCCTCTGGCTTGTCCCTGACATCACCCTCCAGACAGATGGAGAGATGGAGAGGGGACTGGGACTAACTTCAGACCCCCTCTCAGGGAGTGTCCCCTGCTCCCATAGGGCACTAATTGTA
>NW_007835089.1:0-746 GCF_000696425.1 Galeopterus variegatus
TCTGCTGCTGTCCACCCACACTGTGTACACTTTGTGCTTGATCTTCCTGGACTCAACGTGGATTGTCACCTTCTGCTTTTACACAAGTGAGCCAGTTCTCAGGCTCTGTTGTTTCCATGTGTTTAACCTATTTCATGGAGAAGACTAGATCCATCTCAGTGATCATTTGAGTTTCTTTCTCAGCCACAATGTCTTTTAACCTCCTACTGCTTTTCCTCCTTGACTCTCCAGTACAAGAAGAATTGCTATGGTGTCCACCCCTACTACATGGCACTGGAGGAGGACGGCAGTGCCCATGGAGTGCTCCTGCTGAACAGCAATGCCATGGGTAAGATGGTGCCAGCATCTCCTCTTGCCTTTGTCCACCAATCATTCTTGAGTGACTTCAGAAGGTGTTTGACCTAGCTGCCTCCTGAAGTCAAAATTATCATCTATGGGTAGTGTTCCCTCCCCTTTCTGTTTGTACTTCTGTTTATTTTAGTCCAGTGACATGTGATAACATTAAAATCAAGTGAGTCCAAAATATCCTGGAGGTCAGTTAGTCGGAGCCATCTACATAATTTGAATTGGTGGTGAATCTATGGATCAGAGCAGTCACTCTTGGAGTTTGAGGGTGTGAAGAAAATTTGTATGGTATATAGAAAAGGAGTGGAAAATAAGGGACATGGGGAAAAACACGTATTAAAAATTGGTGAAATATGTATCATACCTGAGTTAATAGTAGTGTACTGATGTCAGTTGCCTGG
>NW_007835090.1:0-746 GCF_000696425.1 Galeopterus variegatus
CATAATCTTAACCTAAAGGAAAACTAAGTATCCTTCACTTTCATTCTTTATATAGTGTCATCGGTTATTCATTGTCTCATAGATTTTACTCTATCAGAGTTGCTGTACAGCAGTTAAATGTATGGTTTTGATTAAATTCTCACGAACGCTAAGTCTGATAAACTTTAGGATAATAATCGTAGCTAACACTAATCGAACCCTTACTATGCACCAGGCATTGTTGAAGCCCCTACTTAGATTTTCTCATTGAATAATCACACCTATAACATGAAGCAGATACTCTTATTATCCCCACTTTTCAGATGAGGACATGGAGGCACAGAAAAATCAAATAACATGCCCAACATCATAGGGTAATAAGTAGTATAGGTAGAATTCAAACCCAGGTCTGACTGATACCAGAGTCCGCTGCACTGTTGACTCTGCTATACTGGGTACTACCTCTTTTGTTTAATCAATTGATATTTAGGACCTATCCAGGTTATTTGGAAGATAGATTTGAAATAACTAATTTTTATATACTGCTGTACGGCCAAGATACCACTTAAATATCAGGTACACTAGTATTAAAGTAGACACTGGACTAGATGTTACAGATACTGTGTTTTAGTAATAATGATGATAACGTTAATAAATCTCCCCCCTGCAACCCCACTTGTCAAAACAGCACCTTTAGGAGGCATCACATGAAGAACAATGTTTTTAGAATCACAGATGGGGCTTGGGTCTTAGCTTGACTATTTATA
>NW_007835091.1:0-746 GCF_000696425.1 Galeopterus variegatus
GGAAATGGAGACATGTAGCCAAGCGAGAATGTCTCGACCCAATAAGGGAATGGGACATTGAACAATGACCAGAAATGAGTGGGAAAAAGGAGAAGGAATGCCTTCAATATGGCAAGTTAGTGGAGGCGTTCTGCGGGGGTATATATGTTTGCCTCCTACCCCGACTATAGGAGAAATGTTAAGTGTGGTTGGGCCCCGAAACTCCTTTAAGACCGAGAAAGTGGCTCCTGTGTCCAGGAGGAAGGAGACAGGTCAGCCATCTACGAAAATAGTTACCCTGGGCTCGCTTTTTGTGATGGTCATGGTCGGGAAGGAGCCAGGGCCTAGTCAGTCTTCTTCCTCTTCAGCCAGTCCCACCAGAGGTGCTTGAGGCAACTGGGATGGCTGGGTCTTGTTAGGCCAGTCACCCCTTTGGGTGAGTGGACAGTCGGAGCCCCAATGCCCCATTTCTTGGCACCTAGGACATGGCTTGGTGGGCTCTCTGGGTGATGGGCAATTCCTTGAACAATGACCTTCTTTGCCACACTTAAAACAGGCACCAGGGGGAGCTTTGGAGGCAGAGGGCCCGGAAGGGCACTTAGAAGGCTGAGTAATTACTTTGGCCAGCATTTGGAGGTTAGTCAGATCAGCCTTTTGTTTGCGCCGCTCCTTTTCCCATTCCCATTCCCGTTCCTCCTCCCTATTGTGAAAGACCTTGAAGGCCACTGATAAAATTTCAGTCTGGGGAGAAGCAGGGCCCTGTTCCA
>NW_007835092.1:0-746 GCF_000696425.1 Galeopterus variegatus
GTGGCTCACTCGGGAGAGTGCGGCGCTGGGAGCGCCGAGGCCACGGGTTCGGATCCTATATTGGGATGGCCGGTGCGCTCACTGGCTGAGCGCGGTGCAGGCGACACCAAGCCAAGGTCAAAAAAAAAAAAAGAAAAGAAAAAGTACTGCCATTTTAATATGAAAATAATTCCAAAATTTATTAATTTCAAATATTTTAACCTAAAATATTATTAAAAACTGTAAACTTAGGCAGGATATTAAGTATTATTAGAATTATAAATACAAGAAAAAAATATGTAAATTACCACTTTAAATAATAAGATGATCAACAGTAGTTCTCCCAAAATTTTAATTTATTTTTGTGCTGTTTTTTATGTAGTAAATTAAAACTAAGCACTTAAACTTAATAACTTATAATCATATTATAAGCATCATGATTACTTTCTTTTCCTATTCTGCAATGTAAGTTAAGTATAGCATATCCTACTTTATATTTTAAAATTTCTACATTGTTCTACTTTGGAGAACAATCTAGTAACTCACTAATTATTGTTCCTTTTATCTCACGTTCTACCTCTATACTGTATTAGTTGGGTTCCCCAAAGAAACAGAACCAATAGGCAATAGGAGATTTGTGTGTGTGTGTGTGTGCACGTGTGTGTGTGTGTACATATATATTCTTCTGTTTTCTACCTTAAAATGGAGGTTAGAAACAAAGTGCAAATATTTGTCAAATTTCACATGAAATTGCTTGTTAAAATTGA
>NW_007835093.1:0-746 GCF_000696425.1 Galeopterus variegatus
TACACCACATTTTCTTTATCCAGTCATCCATTGATGGACATTTGGCTTGGTTCCATTGACTAGCTATTGTAAACAGAGCTGCAATAAACATGGGAATGCAGGTATCCCTTTTAAAAAGAGATTTGTATCCTGTGTTCTTGTAGAATGCCCCCCAATCTGAATTTGTCTGACTTTTAACACGTGAGATCATTTCATTTTTATAAATACATTACAGGTGATTTTCTTGATATCGCATGATATCAAAAAGTAAAAAATTATCTTTTTGCCCTACTATTAGTGATAATCATCCCTAAGTGCAGTCATTTGGTTAAGATGATGATTGCCAGTTCAGGCTGTTGAAAATGCACATTTTTCCCTTTGCAGTCTGTGCTGAATACCTTTGCCAACATTTGCTATAATGGTGTTAGCCTTCCCCAGCAACTTTTACCAGAATTAGCTATAAATGTTGAATTTCCAGTTCTATCATTTCACCTAGTGCGTCTTGCATAAAACAAACAAAAACACAAAAAAAACCTGTTTTTCTTTTTTCTTGCTTCTTCATTTATGTATGTACATATGTATGTATGTACAAGGGTACTTTTAAAAGTTCACAGAAAGATTTGTACTATCTTTTAATTCTATTTTTCCACTATTTTTTTGAAGTATCCTTGTATGTATGTACACATATATTTATTATCATTAGAGATTATGAATTTTTATACTATATATTATAATCAATTCTAGACATTATTTTATTTGAATGCTCA
>NW_007835094.1:0-746 GCF_000696425.1 Galeopterus variegatus
CACAGGCTGGGAGATTTCTAGCAAACTCCAAGTCAGAAGGGACAGCTGGATGTACTGAAGGAACCCTCCAGCCAGCCAGGGGCCTTGAGGAACAGCCCTTCTCCACTCCCTGCTCAGGACACTGCTGCAGGGGTATGGAAAATAATGGATTCTTCAAAACCCCCTTTCCAGTGTCTCCCAGTCATGGGAAACTTCTGTCCAGCTGTAGTGCCTCAGGTCTTGCTCCTGAGGGTGTGGCCCGGGCTCGGAAGGCTTGTTAAAATTAAAATGCAAACCAGGCCTACCTGGACCTGCTAAGCCGGAGTCTGCATTAGGATAAGACCCTAGCAGCACCATTGGTGGGACCCACCGTGTCTGTAGCCAGATGAAGCTGGGTCTCCCTGAGGCTTGCTCCTACCTGATGACTCCTCCAAAAAGGTAGGAAGGGGACCCAGAAGCCTTGGCGAAGAATACAGGTGTTTACCCCGGTGTTCTTAGGGGGATTGCGCACAGAAGGCTTCCTGGAAGTCCTCTGGGCTGTCCGTCACCCCAGTCTCTGTCCCATGCTGTCTGTCTGTGTTCCCGGGGTGCAGAGCGAGCGCTGGGTGAGTGGGACTCCGGGGCGCTGGCAGCAGGCCGGCCTCGCAGGGTGGCGCTCGGGCAGAGGGCGGGCTCTTGGCGCCACCAGGGCCTCTGTGGCCGGGGTGGGAGGGGAGAAGAGTCAGCTCACAGAGACGGTAGTTTTCCAGGTGGACTTGTCCATTTTA
>NW_007835095.1:0-746 GCF_000696425.1 Galeopterus variegatus
GTGTATGGATTAAAAGCAGTACCACTAGGGGGCGGCAGAGTCTAATGGAGACAGGCTGTACTCTCACTGCCCGCAGCTCCCAGGCTACTTCACCTGAGCCTCTAGGATCTTGTGTACAGGCGATCAATTTGAAATTTGCCAGCAGTACCAAACAGAGGTAGTTTTTGGGATAGGAAAAAAAATCCAACACCTAACCACACTCATATTTACATCTGACATGCTACATGATTTTCATCTTGCCAGACCTAAGGTGAACATTACTACAAACAATGCAGGGGACGGGGGCATGTGTATGCGCATGACCAATTACTAACATCAAATAATGACTTATTCTGGAGAACTGCATTAGGTCTATTTCTAATTTTCTACACAGTAAATCAATGATTTGGACAGTGAAAAGGATATTAGTATTTTCATGACACCATATACCCAAAGCCATTATTAAAAGGTCTTTTTTCCCCCTATATAGACTAACCTAGCACATTTTGAGAGAATATTTTTTCTTTTTAAGAACAAATTTCCAGAGTTGGAAGAGGCCTGTGGCATCAATAATCTAACCTTATTTTACAAACAAGGACTGCCAATCCCAGAGAAGTGACTAGCCCAGGACAATATCATAACTAGATTAAGACCCGCACCTCCTGACTCAGGGCTTTAGGTTTAGAGACCTAAAAGCTTCTAAATCTCTACCTTTCCTACTGTTTTCTAAACTCTGGACTCTCTTTTCAATTGTCTACTAAACATTC
>NW_007835096.1:0-746 GCF_000696425.1 Galeopterus variegatus
TAATAAAGGCTCTGACCTAGGCTCTGACCTCACTTCTGTTTCTGCCTCTAGAGCAAAAGTTGGAGGTTCCCCAGTTGGCCTTGCATGACCTGGCATGCTTGCCATTCAGTCACCTCCGTAAATTGAAATCCTGTAGGTACAAATCTTAGAACAAGCTCCAACTGGATGGAGCATCCAGCCTCAGTCAAGCCTTCAGATGGTTGAAGCTACAAGAATGATCTCAGGAGAAACTATCAGAGCTTCCCAGCAGAGTCCAGCCACACTGTAAAGTGATGAGAAAATAAATGCCTGTGGGACAGGGGAAAACTGCGCATTGTCCAGCGCACAGCCTTCCAGGTTATCAGATTCTGATTCTAAGGGGGTGTTTCATAACTCTGCAAACTGTAGACAGTTGATCTCAGTATGAAACAACTCTCATCTCTAGACATGGAGATGAATTCTGTCCAGCGGAGGGACAGCACTTCCTTCCCCCACAAAAGTCGGTTCTGTCTCTACTTCCATCTTCATTTGAGCCTTCCTTTCCTCCATTTAAAGTCATCCTTTTTTGACTTCTCCTTTGAATCAGTTATAGCATTTTCCTATGTCCCTCATTTAATTGAGTTAAATAAAATCTTTAACATGTGCTCATTTTATACCTGGATGAGAGTCATGGTTTTACCTGATTTTGGAAATTATCCCTTGACATAGATATTTTAAACTATAAAGTGCTGAGGTGCCCAGTAGATGAGGGAAGACAGTCACAGGTC
>NW_007835097.1:0-746 GCF_000696425.1 Galeopterus variegatus
TTGTCAGTGGGTGCAAACTGTGGTTTATCCACACATCTATAAGCAGGGGATGTTGGAGCCAAATAAGCCAAACGTGCACTACAATCAACAACAGCTATGTATGGTGAAGGAGGACTAAGAATAGTGCCACCTTTACAGTCACAAGGCTTACCAAACTGTTTATTTACCAGTTGATGAGCAAGTCCAGGATCACCAAAGCCTGAGTGGACCTGGGGCCAGGGGGCCAATAATCCAAAAAGGAATAAGAATATCACGAACATAAAAAGAGAGAAAAAAGAAATATACTCAGGGATCATCTGACTCCCTGGCTGAAAGGTTACAGTCAATCTGTTTAACCAACCATTCAGGTAGCCATCTGGCCGCATTAACTTTTTGTGAAAAAATACAAACTGAGCCTCTTCCCCATATTATAACAGGATCTGGACCATACCATACATTATCCAGAGGATCTTTCCATTTCTTTTTTTTTTTTTTTGAAGGTTTTTTTTTTTTTTTTTTTTTGTCAATGTACAATGTAGTTACTTATTGTGTCCCATCACCGAAACCTCCCTCCCTACTCCCTCTCCCCCCTCCCACCCAGACGTGTCCCCTCCATTTTCTTGTTGTAAGAACTTCAAAAAAAAAGTTGTGGTTGTTAAATCTTCCTCTCCCCCCCCCGGTTTTTTGTTGTTGTTGTTGATGTTGATGTTGTTGTTGCTGTTTGTTTGTTTTTGTGTGTGTGTGTGAGAGAGTGTGTGTGTGTGTAT
>NW_007835098.1:0-746 GCF_000696425.1 Galeopterus variegatus
TTCCCTGTTAATTTTAAGTTATTACACACCAGTGAATTCTAATAAATTAATTTGTGTCTACTTGTTCAGCTGACAGTCCATTATTTATGCTGTGTAATAAATTGTATTTAGAAAGTGGAGGCACAATATAATTAATTGTACCACGAGGAGGATAGACAGTGTCATACCATTTGCGTGTGATGGTAAATACACAGTTAAGTCATTCTAAAAATGACAATAACAAATTTTCTTCTAAAATCTGTATTTCAGAATTTTTGCTAACATATGGAACCTGAATTTATACTGTAATTTTTGTATGTATATATATATATATGTGTGTATATATATGCAGTTTTAAATATAGTATATATTATATATTGATTTTTTGTGTGCTAAAACTTTCATTCTAATGTATTCTCTATAAACATACTGGAATCTGCACTTGGCGACATGGATTTACTGAACACTAGAACATTATGATAGACAGGTTTTACTCTGTGAATTAAGATAATTTCTACAATTTTACAATTTTTGAATTGTTTATATTTTGATACTGCGTGTTATATCACAAACAATGATTTCCATGAATAGGAGGGGTGAAAATCTATACTTATGTGATGGCTAGTATTTACAATACAATGAAGCAATTTTTTTCTTTTTTTTAGATTCTCCATATTTTATTTTATTTTTTATTTTGTTTTGAATTGATACATAATTAATTGTACATATTTATGGGGTACAGTGTAATGTTTCAATACATGTATATA
>NW_007835099.1:0-746 GCF_000696425.1 Galeopterus variegatus
GGCAGAATCCTGAATATGTGACTTTAGCTTTAAAATAGGCCACAAATTTCTTCATTCTTTAGTCCTTCTCTCTGTATGCCAGGTTCTTCATCTATAATAAGTGGACATAATGATACCTCTGGCTATTGGGAAATTAAATAAGATCATGTACGTAAAAGTCCCTAGAGTAGTACCTGGTGTATAGCATGCACTCAAACAATTTTGAGCCATAGTCTTTTGTATTCTTACACTGGACACTGATTTATCCTTTGTCTTTAGGAATACTTTTCTTCTTTTTGGCTTCCTTCCTATATTGCTTTTTATGACAGTCCACTTTTTGCCAAACCCCTATCTATGGTTTGCAGAATTCTGTTCCTTGAAAATCGGAATAGTATTTGTCCATTTCCAATCTATCATAAGCTTCTAATTTCACATTAGTTTCTCAAAGATCACTGGCAGAAGCTTGTTGATTCCATTTGCAAATTCTCTTTGTACCTTGCACGCTCATATCTCAACCAAGAGACTTGAAAAGACTAAGAAACCGTGAATACTTTTACAATCTTCTGATGAATATAAGGCTCTCGTTTACTCATGGTGGCTCAATCCTATTGTTCTCAGTTCGAATACCAGGCTCTTGAAGAACCAAATGAAAAGTAAGAAATTCGCTTTTCTTTATCCATCATTATTCCACAGTCAGTCCTAAATTTATGCCTTCCCTGGACTACCTCAGGCTGTCAGAATAACTGAAAAAGCTTTTCAAAAAAAAA
>NW_007835100.1:0-746 GCF_000696425.1 Galeopterus variegatus
ATCCTGGCTGCTGTGGGCTGCTGCCTTCCTGCTGTGGCCCAGCACCTTGGTAGGAGCAGGATGGTAAAGTGGTCTGGGGAGGCCCAGCTGTGCAAGAGGGAGAGCAGGCGAGCACTGCTGCAGCCACTCAGCCTGCAACTGCCCGCCTCAGGGCCTTTGCACATGTGGTTCCCTTCACAGGGAGGGCTCCTCCCCTGTTGATCTGGACGGCCAGTGCCCTCACCTCCTTCAGGTCTTTGCTCAGATATCACATTCTCAGTGAAACTTCCCTAACAACACTATTCAAGATGTCACCCCACCCCCAGCATCCTGACTCCACCATTTTGTCTGGGGCTGACCCTGAGTCACGGTGTGATCAGATGAGGTTGGGGTTAGTAGAGAAGGTGTTGTGGAAGCAGCGAGTCTTAAGCTGGGCTCTAAATGTGCAGGGAACAGCACTGGCAAAGGCCCGGAGGAACAGGGACTGTGGGGTGGGAGAGAGGCAGGGCCTCCATGAGGTTGTTTGGACGCTAGTTCAAGGCTTGAGGGACTAGGGAAACTCCTGCCTGCTGTGGCCACAACTTCTCAGGCTGGTTTCCTGGCCTGAGCTGGATTCTACTCAAGGCGTTCTTGTTACAAGGAACTGCAACCCACCGTGCTGCCTTGAATGAGGGTGTGTCGCTGATGGGCAGCCTCCAGGCAGTGAAGATGGGCCTCCAGAGGCTGGAGCTGGGTGGTCGGGGAGTTCAGCCCTTCTCCTGGGGCCC